>NC_063161.1:3229004-3246576 GCF_023159225.1 Perognathus longimembris pacificus | reverse complement strand
GCGGGGACTTTTAATTTGAACACACTCTGAACCCCACTCGCGGAGGGGGCGGGAGCTCTATCTAACATTGGCTGTCGCCATGGCGTCTCCCCGGGACGCCCGGGCTTGGTTGGAGGTGGTTTCCCCGCAGAGCTCATCTTTGGTCCCCCATCTGACCGTCGTGAGCCCCTCTCCCAGCCCCCCTCGCCCGGCCCATCCCCCGGGAGAGCCCAGTCACCGCCTTGCCCCCGGGGTTGCCAGGACTTGCGGGGGGGGGGGGGGGACAGGCTTGACGTCTGTGCGGGATCCTTCCTCCTCTTTTCTCTTCCATGAGTGACGATGGGGTGCGGAGAGGGAAGCAGGCGCGCGGAGAGGGAAGCAGGGGTGTGGAGAGGGAAGCAGGCGCGCGGAGAGGGAAGCAGGCGCGCGGAGAGGGAAGCAGGGGTGTGGAGAGGGAAGCAGGCGCGCGGAGAGGGAAGCAGGCGCGCGGAGAGGGAAGCAGGCGCGCGGAGAGGGAAGCAGGGGTGTGGAGAGGGAAGCAGGCGCGCGGAGAGGGAAGCAGGGGTGTGGAGAGGGAAGCAGGCGCGCGGAGAGGGAAGCAGGGGTGCGGAGAGGGAAGCAGGGGTGCGGAGAGGGAAGCAGGGGTGCGGAGAGGGAAGCAGGGGTGTGGAGAGGGAAGCAGGCGCGCGGAGAGGGAAGCAGGGGTGTGGAGAGGGAAGCAGGCGCGCGGAGCCCGGCCGCCCGGGTGCGTGGCCGCTGTGGGCGCGCCGGGCGTGAGGCCTGTCAGCGAGGGATTAGCCTCGCCCCGTGGAGGGGGAATTAGGAAGGGGAGAAGGGAGAGAAAAAAAGCCTTGTCTCGACTTGAACACGAAAATGCTGATGTGGGTTTTCTTCCAGAAACATCTCTTCCTGATTAGGAGCGCGGCGCGGCGCTGGCTCGTGGGTGGGCAGCCGTCGGCGCCTCGCGGGGCCGGGGCCGGGCAGGAGGCTCGAGCGGGGCCCGGCGGAGGGGCGGCCGCGACCCCGGGCGGCGACAGGTTCCACAGGGCGGGGGGCCCCCGCTTGCCGAGGCGGACGGGGCGATGCCCGCAGGCCTGTGGAGTCGGGGTCCCCCGAGGGGCACCCCCCAAGGGACCAAGATGGCAGCCCGAGGCCCAGCACCGCCGTCCCCCCCCCCCCCCCCCCCGGGCCTCAGTGTCTGTGCCTGAGAAATGGCGCGGCCCCTCCGCACGCAGCGACCACACAGGGCTTGTGGCTTGGCATGGGCGCCGGGGGCCGCTGCCAGGCGGGCGGCCCTCGCCAGCAGCCCGCTCCCGCCCCGCCCGGCCCGGCTGGCACCCTCTCCAGTTTCATTGGGTTGGGCCGCGGGGAGATTCAGCCATCGATAGCGCTGTAATTGGGGTGACTCCGGTGTGTTCCCGGGTGCCGCGCGGTGACTCACGCCCGCTAAGGCCGCATTCCACTGCGAGGAGCCACGACGCGTGGGAGGCCCGGGCTCCCCGCGCTTCCGCACCCCCGGAGGTGCGGGGGGGCCTCGGTTCCCGGAGCCCCACGCGGGCCTGGACTCTTTGGGGGTGCTTCACGGGCACTCGGAGGGGTGTTTCTTTTTCTAGCTGCCGTCTGTCCCCAGCCATCGAGAGCCTGCCAGTGATCAGTGCACCCCAGAGTCGAGCTGGGGCTCAACCCCCACCCCCCTCCCCCTGCCCCTCTTTCTCTGGGGCTTGTGTTCAGGGTGAGAGCTGAGCCCCCCCCCCAGGCCGGGCTGGCGGGGGTGTGGACGAGCCACGGCTCGGGGGTGGCCGGGTCCTGGGAGAGCGTGGACACCGCGGGCCACCGGGCCCTGTCCCCGCGCACACGGCCTGGGCCCTGGCTGCACTGGGAAGCCCACGGCCTGCGCCCCGAGGTAGAAGGGGGACAGCGGGGGCCGCCAGGGCCCCCCCCCTCCACACCTGGCCTCCCCTCCCCGATGTTCCGCACGTGCTCCACGGCCTGGGCCTGCAGGGAAGGAAGCCGGGGTCTGCGGCCGCGTGGCCCTGGGCGGGTGGCTTCCCCTCCAGCAGGGGGGTGGGGGGGTGGGGGGGGCGGGGGGAGCGGGGGGGGGGGTCAGCGGGCGAGGAGCGCGGGGGCAGCCATCCGCCGGCACCTGCCTCAATCATGGAAGGAGGAATCCCAGGCTGAGCGGAGGCGAGCCTGCACTGCCCTCTGGGGGACGCCTGCGGGCGGAGGCCGGGCGGCAGCGCCCCTCCCCACATGCCCCCCCCTCCCCCGCACGCCCCCCTCCCCCGCACGCCGCCCCCCCCCCGCGCACGCCCCCCCCCCCCGCCCTGCGCACGGCTGGCCCCTGCTCTCCTCGCCGCCCTCGGAGGCTCCGGGGTGTCACAGCCAGGGGAGAGGTGAGACCCTCGCCCGGCCCCTCCCCACCAGGGGCCCCAGCCTGGACTTGTCCCTGCCCGCAGCCCCCCCCCCCCCCCGCCCCGCCCCGCCCCGCCCCGCGGCATTTCCATCCCACCTTCCTTTCCATCCCGCCCCCAGCACCCTCCGCCCATCTCCCTGTGGAATTCTGCTCGGCACAATCCCAGCCCTGCCTCGGCGCAGCCTCCCGCCCGTGGCCGGTGCAGCCCGTGACACCGGCGTGACCCCGCAGCCTCTGCCATTCCACGACCCCCCCGCCGCCGCCCCCCCCTTCCCAGTGCGGGGCCCCTGCCCCGCTCCGCCCGCGGCAGCAGGCGGGCCCACAGCGAGCCCAGGGGCCCCGACGCCCCTCCTTCCGCGCCTGCCCCCCCCCCCCCCCCCAGCTAGGCCCCCCTCCCACCCAGGGGCTGCGGAGAGCCCCTCCCGGTCGTGACCCTCCAGCCCCTCCGCCCTCGGCCGCTGTGAAGCGAGCTCCCCAAGGGGCGTCCCTGGGTCCCCCCCCTCCCTGGCGCCCCCGACTGCTCCTAACCGGGCTCCAGACCCTTGGTGTCGTCCTGAAGCTCCCCGCTGCATGCATGCACACCTGCACACACGCAGGCACACGCAGGCACACGCATGCGCACACTGCCTGCCAGCCGTCCCGGGCTCCTCCCACCCAATGGCTGCTCCGCCGGCCCCAGCCCCCCGCCAGGTCCAGCTCGCCCTCGGGTTTCCTCTCCGTGACGCCCGTCCTTTGGAAATGGACACCCCAGTGACCCCGACGCCCGCAGCTCCAACCACGCACCCGACTCCCTCCTGGCTCAAAACACAGCACCGAGACTCACCCTGCCCAGCCTCCCTGCGCTGCAACAGCGACCAGGGCCCCACCCTGCGAGGGGCTCGCGCAGAGTCCCCCCCAAACCACCCACCGAACCCACCCGAGCTCGCCAGAGTCCCCCCCAAACCACCCACCAAACCCACCGAGCTCGCCCAGAATCCCCCCCAACCACCCACCGAACCCACCCGAGCTCACCCAGAATCCCCCCCCAAACCACCCACCAAACCCACCCGAGCTCTCCCAGAATCCCCCCCAAACCACCCACCAAACCCACCCGAGCTCGCCCCAGAATCCCCCCAAACCACCCACTGAACCCACCCGAGCTCGCCAGAGTCCCCCCCAAACCACCCACCGAACCCACCCGAGCTCGCCCAGAGTCCCCCCCAAACCACCCACCGAACCCACCCGAGCTCGCCCAGAGTCCCCCCCAAACCACCCACAGAACCCACCCGAGCTTGCCCAGAGTCCCCCCCAAACCACCCACCCAAAACCCACCCGAGCTCGCCAGAGTCCCCCCCAAACCACCCACCGAACCCACCACCAGGTCCTAGGCTCCCCCTCTCAGATCTGCCCCAAACCCACGCCTCCTTCCCGCTCCTCTCCCCTCAAGAATTGTCCCAACTTCGTGCTCTTCCGGCTCCTTCTCTCTGGGCTTGGCCACCATGACACCTCCGCCATTGCCTTTTCAAGCCTAAGTCAGAGATACCCCTCTCCTGCCAGAACCCCTGAAGTTTCATCCTTCCCAGAGCACAGCAGTGTTACCCTCCCCCCTCCCCCCCGCACTCCGGCCTCCCAGGTGCTCCCTGTGCATGGACCCCTCTCCCGCCCCCTACTCCACCCGCTCCCCCTCCTCCCTCCCTCTGCCCCTTCCTTCCTCCCTCCCTTCCTGTGGGCATTGCCTTCTCAGTGAAATTGCAACTCCACCCCTCCCTGCAGGGGGCCTGCCCCCCTCTGTACCCGTCGGCAGCGGCGGGGGGGGGGGGGGGGGTGGGGGTCGGGAGGGGACGCCTAGCATGGGCCTGGCTCGTGGTGGGTCCTGCAGACCTCTGCTGCGGGTGGGGGAACCGCCCAGAAGGGCGCTGGCCCCATCCAGAAGCAGAGCCCCAGGGGGAGGGCAGGTTTTCTGGGCTCCCCAGCACTCTCCAGCCATCCAGGAGTTTCCGCTGTGTTTCACTCAGGGCCGGGTGGGTGGTCCTGGCCCAGCCCCGACGGTCACAGGGTCAGCATCAAAGCCCAGGGCCACGAGAGCTCAGCCCTCACCGCCCACGCCCTCATGACAGGTGCAGGGCTGGGGGGGGAGGGGACTGGGCGGTGCTGGACCCCAGCCTCGCACCCCTGGGACGCCCTAGGCCTGCTCGTGCCTTCTCCCTCGCACACTCACAAACACACAGCTCCTGACGTCACACTGGACCTGGAGGACCTCCCCCCTCCCCCCCCCACCCTCTCCCCACCTTCCCCCCTAGGTCTCGCACCTCCCCCAGCCAGGAAGACGCTGCCAGAGAGGCAGTTGGTTGCCACCCCCCCCCCCCCCCGTTGCCCCCAGCTCCTGGGCTAGGGCCATGTCTGGTCACAGAATGGGGGAGCGTCGCCTTCTCCAGTCTCAAGCAGGAAGGATACAAGTGAGATGACTGGTCGAGGCCAAATGGGGGACCCATGGGAACCCCCAGAGCCCCGCAGGTTCTCGAGGAGCAGCTGTTCTCTGCACAGAGACCTGGGCCCTGGCCTCGGAGTTCCAGCTTCTCTTGGCCTTGGTCTTGCTACGTTGGTGGCTTCCAGGCTCCCTTTGTCCTGTACGAAGCCCCTGAGCAGCTTCGCGGTGGCCGACTCGCCTCTGTCCCAGGAGTGGCCCTGGCCAGCTCCGGCGTCCAGCCCCGCGGGCCACGCCCCTCCCTCCCACCCACCCCCTCCCCTTCCAGCAGAACCATGGTCTGAGGCTTTCTCCTCCCCCACCACAAAAACCCAGCCTCCCGGGGAGCTGGCGGAGGGGGACTGGGGGGGGGGGGACGCTGCGTTGTCTTCACCGTCTCCCGAGGTGACACACCCTGCAGGCAGGAGGCGGCCAGTCCTTGATGTGAAAAGAGGGGCGCTTCTGCTTCTAGCCAGGATGGAGGGGCGAGCTGTGTCTGCACGCCCAGGTCCCCCGGGGGCGCGTGCCTGCGCTCCCCGAACCCCACAGCTGCAGCTGGGGGCCCAGGGCGGCCGGAGCTCATCAGGCTGAGCGTCAGCAAGGACAGCCAGCTGCCCAGGAGAAAGAGGCCCCAGAGAGGCACGGGGTCACCCCATCCATCCCACCGGGGTGCGTTGGAGGCCTGGGAAAGAACCACCCCGCCCCGACGGATTAGAGGGGGGCCTGGTGCGCACCAGCGCCCGGGGATAATGTCTGTCCTGATCCTGGCGGGACGCGGTGTTGATAGGACGAGCAGTCGAGTCGGAACGCCAGGCCTCGGAGGTGGAGAGCAATCCGCTCCGCTGTGGGGTCCTGGACCTGCCGACGCACCGCACAGCCAGACTCACAAAGATCACACCCGTTCCCGTCACCTGCCTCCCAGAGCGAAGCCCAGGAAGAGTTACGCCCAGTGTGCACGATTTTACAAATATCAAACAGCTGGGGAAAGATTCTGAGACCTGCAGAGAAGCCGGAGATGTGATCCATGCGAGGAAGTATTAATCTACCGAAACGGAATCAACCACTGGGCTCAGCGGCTCAGCTAGCGGCTCAGGCTCGCTAGGTGGGAGGCTGAGATTGGAGGATCACAGATTCAGGCCCGCCTAGGCAGGAAAGCCTGCGAAACTCCCAGCTCCACCAGTGTCCGAATGCAGTGGTGCATGCCTGTTGCCTCCAGGGAATCACAAGTAGGAGGGACCAAAGCCCAGGCTACACTGGGCAGAAAGTGAGAATTTACCAAGGCCAACGGGCTAGAGGAATCGCTCAAGGGGGTAGAGCATCTGCCTAGTAAGCACAGGGTTCTGAGTTCAATACCAAGTATTACCAGGAAAATTGACACAGATGTTAGAATAAGCAAAATGGACATTAAAACTGTTACTGTAACTGTATTCCACAAGTTCAAACGGTAGAGAGATGGAAGATTAAGAAGATACAAGTCAAACTGTATTGATGACTATAACATAGGGACATGAAAAGTATATTGGATGGGATGAACAGAAAACTAGGCTTTGCAGAAGCAATATTAGTGAACTTGAAGACGTAATAATAGTGTCCATAGTGAGACACACAGAGGAAATAATGCACCCCTGAAGTAAGCAGCTTCAGGTAGCCTCGTGCATGTGTGGTTGACATCCCTGAAAGGGAGGAGACAGGGAACAGAGCAATATGAAGAAATAAGAACCAAAAACTTTCCGAGACAAACGAAAATGATGTGTGCGCAGATCTGTAAAGTTAGCAAACACTAAACACAAAAAGGAGTGCAGATACACCAGTAAAAGTTTTCTGGAGAGCCCAGAAAGACAGACTTGAAAACAACACGGCATATGATAATCACTTGGCTCAACAATAAGAGAATCTTTTTAAATTGGCATAAGTTAATTGTATAAAGGGGTTTTCTGATGATATTTACAAAGATTCACATAATACGCTTTAATCAACTTCACTCCTATTAATCCTTCTTAACCCTCTTCTCTTCCTCCCTTTGGGACAGTTTTTAGTAGGTTTCATTATGATGTTTTCATACATGTATATAAGACAAAATCTTAAAAGCATCCAGGGGAACCAAAATATTACATACGTGTGTAAATATAACACATATTTCATATGGCAGAAGAAAACAAGAATGACAGCAGATTTCTTATCAGAAACGATGCAAATTGGCAGACAGTGAAGCAACATTTTTACAGTAGCCTCTTTCTTTACAGAAAAAACTGCCAACCGTGACCCCTATTTAAAGCAAAATATCTTTCAAAGTGTATTTTAAATTAGACATATTGAAACTATTCATTGAGATAGCTTTCCAAACCAGGATTAAAATAATAAAATTTCAAAACACACAAAATTGGGGCCTGAGAGGGGGCTGGTGGCTGCTCTTTAGCAACATACCCACCCAAGATAGATGCATATAGAGGAAAAGTAATGCCACAGATATAGACCAAGACAAAGGAATGAAGAGCGTTGAATATACTACCTCCCAGGATAAGTACTTAGGATTTGCTTGTATTATTTAAATCTTGTTGAAAGACCGTTGATAGGAAAACTGGAATGAACAGAACAGTATCCCATATTCATGGGCTGGAGGACCACAGTGTTAGAGGGCAATATGGCACAGGGTCATCTAACAGTCATTGCAATGCTTGTCCAAGTTGCAACGGCCTTTTCACAGAAATGCAGACATAATCTCCACATTCACACAGAATTTCAAGGAGACCAGTGCCAAGAAACCTTTGAAAAGAAGAAAAAATTTGGAGAACTCACTCTTCCTGATTTCACAACCTATGGTAAAGCTATGGTAGGAAAAACTGTGGGGCTGGCAGGAGGACAACATATAAATCTATGGGATAGAATTACTGACCCAGGAATAAACTAAACCTCTATGACCAATTGCCCCAAAGTAAACCAAAGAAAGGAAATAATAAAAATCAAAGTGAAAGTTAGTAAAAAGTGTCAAGAGAAAAATAGAGAAGGATGACAGTGGAACCATTGCGTGGCTCTTTGGGAAGATCAACGTAACTGATAAAACTCTGGCCAGACTGATCAATAAAGAAAGAGCATAGGATAATTGCTAACACCAAAAATGAACAAGGAAGCATTATTATGGATGTCAAAAGGGTAATAAAAAAGCCCTTCTCTCTTTTTTTTTTTTTTTGCCAATCCTGGGGCTTGAACTCAGGGCCTGAGCACTGTCCCTGGCTTCTTTTTGCTCAAGGCTAGCACTCTGCCACTTGAGCCACAGTGCCACTTCCAGCTTTTTTCTGTTTATGTGGTGCCGAGGACTCAAACCCAGGTCTTTGTGCATGCTGGGCATGCCACATTCTCAGCTGCGTAAGAAAATCTTAGGAACAACTTTATGCCTATAATTTAAACAAATTTCCATAACTCCCTCAAGAAGAAATACTGACACTGAATATCCCTAAGTCTATTAAGTAAATTAAAGCTACACAGAGAAAATTCCTGCTTGTGTGTTAATGCATGTCATGAAACTCTTCAAGAATTCTACAGATGTGCTTTTAAAAAAATCAATGAAAATGATGCATTTACCAACTCATTCCATTACAAAGCCACATAAGAAAACTGCAGAACAATTTTTATAAAAATAGATGCAAAAGCCAGGTGCTGGTGGCTCACACCTGTAATTCTAGCTACTCAGGTGGCTGAGATCTGAGGATCATAGTTCAAAGCCAGCCAGGGCAGCAAAGTCCAGGAGACTCTTAACTCCGATGAACCACCAGAAAACCAGAAGTGGTGCTGTGGCTCAAGTGGTAGAGCGCTAGTGTTGAGCTGAAGAGCTCAAGGTGCAGTGTCCAGACCCAGAGTTCAAGCCCCACGACCAGAAAAAAAAAAACTTAAAAAAACAATAATAGATGCAAAAATTCTCAATAACCATGACCAGATCCACCAATGTATGAAAAAGGATGAAGCACCATGGCCAGGTAGGCTTATTCCCAGAATGCAAAGTTGGTTTCCCATTTAGATTAGAGCCTAGAAACAGAGGCACACATATATCATGACTTTTCATTTCTCCAGCTTTACTGTGGTACACTTGAAAATACAGTATATATTTAAAGTGTACAATGTGAGATTTTTGTTGTTGTTGGCCATGGGGCTTGAACTCAGGGCTTGGGCGCTGTCCCTGAGCTCCTTTTGCTCAAAGCTAACACTCTACCACTTTGTGGTACAGCTCCACTTCGGTTTTGTGGTGCTTCATTGGAAGGAGGCGTCTCGTGGACTTTCCTGCCTGGGCTGGCTTTGAACCAGGATCCTTGGAATTCAGCCTCCTGAGTAGCTAAGATTACAGCTGTGAGCCTGTATAAAAATCACATTATAATGTGATTTTTTTTAATGCAAGAGAAATGTTTGTTGTGACATTTCCACACCTGCAAACAATGTGCCCCAACCAAACTGACCCCTTCCATCTCTCTCCCCAACCCCGCTTCCCCTTCTTTAAACAATCTCAACAGGTTTCATTGCTCTGCTTTCATACGTGCAAATAAACGGTGTTGACCATATCTATGCTTCCTCACCTCCCCCTTAGCCCTCCCTCTCCTGCCGCTGCCTCCCTCTTTCCCAGCAGAGCCCGCTTTGCTTTCCTGTCATTCATTATTTTTAAGTGTCTATTAATTGTATGAAAGGTTTTCACTGTGGCATTTCAGATAGGAACACCTCTGTCTATTGCATTCTCTTCTTCCACCCCCAGCCCCCTGCTGATCTACAGTGATCCCGGAGCTCCTTCCGCCGTGTTCATACACAACGTACTGCGGTATGTTTCAGAACTCTTCTGCCTCCATCTTTCCTTTCTCCTCTTCCTCCCACGTAGTCCCACAGTTAGAATCATGGCCTGTAACTAACAGTACATATTTCTAAGAATAACCTGAGTGGCAAAGTGAAAATGTGATTCAGATCATACTACGACAAACTTTTTACAGATTGGAGAACACTTGAATATTGCATACAAAAGTAAAGCCAAGGGGCTGGGAATATGGCCTAGTGGCAGGACGCTCGCCTCGTATACGTGAAGCCCTGGGTTCGATTCCTCAGCACCACATATATAGAAAAAAGCCAGAAGTGGCGCTGTGGCTCAAGTGGTAGAGAGCTAGCCTTGAGCAAAAAGAAGCCAAGGACAGTGCTCAGGCCCTGAGTCCAAGGCCCAAGACTGGCAAAAAAAAAGAAAGTAAAGCCAAAACAACAAACTAAGCAAAGACTAAACAACAAACCGCAATTTATACCTGTCCCCACAGACAAAAATTAACTCAAAATGAACCCCAGGCCTAAATGTAGAGCCTAAAACTATTGAAGATCTTCATGATCTAGGATAAGACATACATGTCTTAAATAATACACCAAACATATGATTCATAAAGGAATAAATGGGACTTGATTAAAATTAAACATTTTTGTTTGTTTGGCTGTATTTTTGTTTGTTTTGAGACAACGTATCAATACATAACTCAGGCTGGCCTCCAACTCATTATATAACCATGGCAGGCCTAGACCTTCCAATCCTCCTATCCCAGCCCCCTTAGTGCTGCAATTACAGGAGTACCCTATCAAACCGTGCCAAAAGGAAGCATTTTGGGTCTTTGAAAAATATTACTAAGATTAAAAAGACAAGCCACATGCAATCTGGGAGAAAATAATTTAAAAATGTGTTCCTGGTGATCGTTAAATTCACTAAGAAAATACCTCATGTTTTATTTTTTGAGTTGTTGTTTTTGTTGTTATTATTTTAAGAGAGACTCTTAGCTGAGTGCTCATGGGTGTGATTCCAGAGATCTACGAGCTGAGTGCCGGGGGCTCATGCGTGTGATTCTGGAGACCCACGAGTGCCGGGGCTCATGCATGTGATTCTGGAGACCCATGAGTTCCTGGGCTCATGCGTGTGATTCTGGAGACCCACGTGTTCCGGGGCTCATGCGTGTGATTCTGGAGACTCACGAGTTCCTGGGCTCATGCGTGTGATTCTGGAGACCCACGTGTTCCGGGGCTCATGCGTGTGATTCTGGAGACTCACGAGTTCCTGGGCTCATGCGTGTGATTCTGGAGACCCACGTGTTCCGGGGCTCATGCGTGTGATTCTGGAGACTCACGAGTTCCTGGGCTCATGCGTGTGATTCTGGAGACCCACAAGTGTCGGGCTCATGCGTGTGATTCTGGAGACTCACGTGTTCCGGGGCTCATGCATGTGATTCTAGAGACCCACGTGTTCCGGGGCTCATGCGTGTGATTCTGGAGACCCACGAGTGCCGGGCTCATGCGTGTGATTCTGGAGACCCACGAGTGCCGGGGGCTCATGCGTGTGATTCTGGAGACCCACGAGTGTCGGGCTCATGCGTGTGATTCTGGAGACCCATGAGTGTCGGGTCTCATGCGTGTGATTCTGGAGGACCCACGAGTGCCGGGGCTCATGCGTGATATTCTGGAGACCCACGAGTGTCGGGCTCATGCGTGTGATTCTGGAGACCCACGAGTTTCGGGCTCATGTGTGTGATTCTGGAGACCATGAGTGTCGGGCTCATGCGTGTGATTCTGGAGACCCACGAGTGTGGGGTTCATGCGTGATATTCTGGAGACCCACGTGTTCCAGGGCTCATGCATGTGATTCTGGAGACCTACGAGTGTGGGGCTCATGTGTGATATTCTGGAGACCCAAGAGTGCCGGGGCTCATGCGTGTGATTCTGGATACCCACGAGTTCTGGGGCTCATGTGTGTGATTCTGGAGACCCACGAGTGCCGGGCTCATGCGTGTGATTCTGGAGACCCAACAAGGCTCAGGTCCGGAGGCCTGCGGGGCTGAGTATCCTGGCAGACTAAGCTGTGGACTCTATCTCTGAAAGAACCCATAAAAAGCAACGCTGCCCATGTGCGTATGATCATATAAAGTAGCACTTATTGAATTGAACTCCAGGAAGTGGAACTGTTGTTTGTTTATCTGTCTTTGGGAGGGTCAGGGAGGGCACAGAAACGGAGGGCCCAGGGGTGAATAAACGCAGCAGTACTTGCTATGTGGAAAATTAACTATACAATTGGGGGGGGCGGTGGATGGTAGGGAAAAACCGGGAGAGAGCCGGGGAAGGGGCGACATTGTCCAAAAAACAAATGTACTCTTCACCCGACTTATGCAACTGTGACCCCTTGTATGTCACCTCTATAATAACAATTGTTCAGATTGTTTTTAAAAAGCCAAGCCGGAGGCGTGGCTCAAGGGGCCCAGCAAGCACCCCAGTACCGGCCAAACTGGAGACAAGCTCTCCGCCCGCAGCCTAGGCGGCCCCACCCTCCTGCCTCAGTCTCCCCGGGGCGGAGACGATGCACGAAACTTCCACGACCAGCTCCCGAGGTCAAATGGGTTAAAGATTTTAACAACTCTCACCCAAGAAGACGGCAGAAGAGCAAACAAGCTCGTGACCAGACGTCGTCCTGGAAATGAACGTGAACGTTGCCATCCACCTGACATGGCCGAGACCAGCACGCAGGGGAGGCCCCGCTGTCCAGGGGCAGGGACTGGAACCCCCATTGTCCAGGGGCAGGGACTGGAACCCCCATTGTCCAGGGCAGGGACTGGAACCCCCGTCATGGGCAGGAGCAAGGGTCAAATGGCACAACGACTTTCTAGAGCCATTGGACACCCCCTGACCCGAGCATCCGGGCCTCCAGGCCTTTGCCTTCCCAGACGGGGCGGCTGTCCCTGCACACGCGGCGGTGTGCAGATTCACCGCAGCTTCCCGTGTCACCAATGCAGCCACAACGCTGGTGTCCGCCGACGAAACGTCCACCTTCCCTGTGAGGGGAGAAAGGAAACGGGGGTGTCTTCTCCACGAAGCATGGGGTTGCAGGCACGCAGCGCACTGGGGTGTAGACACTAACACGGGGTGTAGACACACAGTCACACAGTGGGGTGAGCAGGCCGGGGCCTGGTCCTAGCCCTGGGGGGGGGGACAGTGAGACCCGTGTATTGGCTGATGTAGCACTCAGCGCTCAGATCTTATGGCGCCCGGGACACACGCGTGTGGCGACTGAACGTCGAGGAGGCTGGAGGAAGACCCAGCGGCGCGTCCTTCGCGTGCGCAGGGCTTGGTCCGTGGCGGGGCGAGCTCTCCGCTGCCGGGGGCCCGGCCCGGCCCTCCCCTGCCTACGTCGTGGCCCGGGAGCGCCCCGAGCCAGGGCCACCAGCTTCCTTAGGGACCGGGTTGGAGATCACTGCCTGGAACGGAGTCTCGCCGACTCCTTGCCCCAGCTGACCTTCGCCGAGATCCTCCTAATCTCCCCTCTCGAACGGCTGTGCCGACGGCGCCACGTCTGGGCCACCTCGGGGGGGGGGGGCGGGCAGGACTGGAGCGTGACCTCGGGGCTCGCCCCTGCCAGAGAGACCCTCGCCCCTTCCGCCGTGCTTCCAGCCTCCGGGGTGCTTTCCCCATCACCAGATCACCCATCGAGAGGCACTGACAACAAGTGGGGCACCGGAAGGGTGTTCCAGGGGTGAAGAGGGGTGAGAACAGCTGTCAGAGTCGGGCACGCTGACCGTGCCTGGCCCCCCTCCCTCGGGGCCCCGTGCGACCCCCGTCACCCAGGACCAGCAGGAGGGAGGGAGCCACGTCATGCATCGGGGTCCCTGCCCCTGCCGCCCCCCGGGTCTCTCCAGTACGGGGAGAGAGGATGGGATTGAACCCCAGGACACCCGGACGCTTGGCCGGGATGGAGCCGAGGACCGGAGCCAGGATGGAGGGTCCCGTGTGTCCTGTGGCCCCTTTCCCTTCCCGCTGGGCTCAGGTGACGCGGCGAGCCCCCCTCCTCCGGCCCCGCCTCTCCCGCCCCCTCCTGAGACCCCGAGCCCGTCGTCTTCCACCTCGCGGAGCCTCAGTTTCCCTCTCTGTCAACTTGAGACTCACCCACGGGGCAGGGCTCTCGTGGGGTGAATGAATGCCCGGCTTAGGGTGTCAGCGCAGAAGCCCCAGCCAGGCCCGCGTCTGCAAGTGGCGTTCGGGGGGAGGGGGAGCCCCCGCCCCCGCCTGCCGTCCATTCCCTGGCCGGCGGCCGATTCTAGGTCCTTCTCCAGCCTCTCAGCGCTGCCTTCTCTGGAGTGGGTCCCAGGCGGGGGGAGGGAGAGGGTGCGGGAGGGAGGATTGGGGTGCTACCTTCTGTCCTTCACACCCCCTCCAGAATCCCCTTGCCATGGAAGCGTTTCCATGGCAACCCCTCCGCGGTCCTCCCCCAGCAGGTGAAGCCAGGCCGCCCGGCCCCGCCCGGCCCGGCTCTCGGGGCCCTGAGCCTCGTTTTCCCCCTCGGATGCGCGGGGGGGGTGGGGCGCGTTGGGACAGGGGCCCCCACGGGACCTGGAGACACCCCTCCCCCACAGCTACCCGCACCCTCCCGACCAGACGCGCGGCTCCGCTCCCCAGATTGCCTGGCTAGGCGACGAGACTCTAATGAGCGCTCATTAGCGCCTCGCAATCTGTGAGACAGTCACCTGTCGCCAAGTCGCCTTCTGCGGGGGGGGGGGGGGGGCACATCAAAGCGAGCGAGCGCGGAGCCAGCAGCCGGCCCAGGGCTCCCCGAGAGCTCCCCCCCCAGCCCGCTCCGCGTGCGTGCTGGAACGTTCTGGTCTTCAGGATGGGCCGAGCCTTGGGGTCTCGGGGTGTGGGGGTGCCAATGCCAGCTGCCCCTGCCCTCCAGCCTCTGCCAGCCCCCCCCCCCCGGCACGGAGTCTCTGTGGACCTGCAAGCGCGGCCTGCAGAGCGGCGGAGCCTGCGGTGCCCAGCGGCCTCGTCTACCACCATGCCAGCCCCGAGCCCGGACACAGCGGGGGGGGGGCGCCCACCCCCAGGGGCGGGCTGTGGGGCCCAGCGGCCTCGTCTACCACCATGCCAGCCCCGAGCCCGACACAGCGGAGGGGGGGGCGCCCACCCCCAGGACGGGCTGAGGGGCCCAGGCCCGGCGCTTCGAGAGAAGTAGCAATGGCAGGGGCTGGGGTAGGGACTGGGGGGGGGGGAGAGCAAAGGCCTTCTACCCTCCCACTGCTGAGCCAGGCCAGAGAAGGAGGGCCCACGCCCTCCTTCCTCTCCTCCCTCCCTCCCTCCCTCCCTCCTTCCCTCCTTTCCTGCTCACCTCCCTCCTTTATTCTCCCTCCCTCCTATCTCCTCCTTCTCCCTCTCCTTCCCTCCCTCTCAGTTCCTTGCCTCGCCCTCCCACCTTCTTTTCTTCCTTCCTTCACCCCCCTCTCTCGTCCTCTCTCCCTCCCTCCTTCCCTCCCTCCTTCTCTCCGCTCCTCTTTTTCCTTCTCTCCCTGTCTTCCCCTCGTTGGATGGCGGATGGGCCCCACCTTAGGCAAAGACGAAGCCCAAGGCTCTCGGAGGCGGGGGTCCCAGGCCCCAACAGCTCGTCTCCTGGGTGGGGGAACCCCACGCAGATCCCCCACCCGTGGAGCCGCCGGCGGGGCGGGGGCTGGGCCCGGGGCCGCCCTCCCGCCCCGGGACGCCGCCTGGCCCCGCTCGGGCTTCCCCTCGTTTTCTTTGCTGACTGTTTTGCTGCCCTGATTCTCGTCCGTTTCCCGTGGATGCCTGGACTCAGACAGCTGCAGACAGGGCAGCGCTCAAACGACAGGAGGCCGCCATCCTCGGGCCTGCGGCAGAGGAGGACCCGCGGGGAGGAGGACACGGGGGGGGGAGGGAGGAGGAGGAGAGAGGAAGGGGGAGAAGGGAGGAGTAGAGAGGAGAGAAGGAAGAATGGGGAGGGGAAACGGAGGAGGGAGGACAAGGGGAGAAGGGAGGAAGGAGGAGAGAGGGAGGGAGGAAGGGGAAGGAGGGAAGGAGGAAGAAGGGAAGGGAGGAGGGAGGGAGGAAGAATGGGAGGAGGGCGGGCGGGAGGAGTCTGCCCGGACCTGCTGGGGATGGGGGGGAAGGCTCTTCCGCGCAGGGTGATTTTCCAAGAGCCCCTTGGCTGGCTTGGAGTTCTTCTTTCCTAATTAAATTCTCCGTGTGAACGAGAGAACAGAAAAAAGACTGTTCGCCTGGGCTTGGCCCCTCCCCCATACAGCTCGGAGGGGAGGGGAGGGGAAGGGGGGAGGAGGAGGAGGGAGAGGGAGGAGGGGAGGGGGGAGGAGGAAGGAGGTGAAGGGGAGGAGGGGGAGGGGGATGGGGAGAGGGGGAGGAGAAGAGGAGGGGAAACAGGAGGAGGGGAGGGAGGAGGGGAAGGAGGGGAGGAGGAGAGGAGGGGGAGGACGGGGAGGAGGAGGGAGATGAAAGGGAGGAGGGGAGGAGGGGGAGGAGGGGAGGGGAAGGAGGAGGGGGAGGGGGATGGGGGAGGGGGAGGAGGGGGAGGGGGAGGAGGAGGGGAGGAGGGGGAGGAGGGGAGTCCAGGGAGGTGGGGACTTCTTCCAGCCGGAAGGGAGGGCGGTGGGGCTTGGGGAGGGCCCGAGGGGCGTGGGCTGGGCTCTCAGCGCCTCCCGGTCCGGTGGGCTGCCCCTGTCCCCGGCCAGCCCTCTGCTGAACTCGACCCCGGGGCCCCGCCACCTGCCCCCCCATCCCAAGATGGCGCTCGGGCCCGGGACGCGGTGGCTGTCGAGGCAGCGGCCCCCTGGGCGGGGGGGGGGCTCGGAGGCAGCGGCCCCCTGTGGGGGGGGGCTCGGGACCCCCGCGCACGCCAAAGGCTCTCCAGGCCCGCGCACGCACGCAGGGCGCCGAAGTCGCGGGAGGAACCGAGGATGGGGGCGGCGTCCCCCGGCTCGGGGCACCCTGGGGGCCGGGCGGAGGTGGCCGTGGGGGGGGGGTGCCCTGCCGTCTAGTGCCCCCCTTCTTACCTGAGCCAGGCCGGCACTGCGCGCATGCGCAATGTGCATTCCGGGCTTCTGCTGAGCCCTGCTGGGGGGGGGGGGAATGCCCTCCCCCGTCCTCCCCTCCCCTCCCCTCTCCTGTCCCCCTCCTTCCCCTCTCCTCTCTTCTCCTGTCCCCCCTCTCTCTCTTCCCCTCCCCTCCCTTGTCCTGTCCTCTTCCCCCTCTCCCTCCCCTCCCCCTCCCCCTCCCCCTCCCCCTCCTCTCCTCTCCCCGCTCCTCCGGGACTCGTCTGCACCCCAGTTTTGCAGTTGCGGCAGCCGCACCCCGCGGCCTCGGTGCTGCTCCGGGCACCATGGCCTCCCGGGACGGCCGTGCACCCCCTCTTCCTGCCGGGCACCGAGGGAGGAGCCGGCCGGCGCACCGCGGCTCGCTGAGGTTCCTGACTCGCCCCCACCCGCTGGGGCCTGCGTAGCGGGGGACTAGGGAGGCCGGGGAGGGAGGCCGGGGGAGGGAGGCCCGGGGAGGGAGGCCCGGGGGAGGGAGGCCGGGGGAGGGAGGCCCGGGAGGGAGGCCCGGGGAGGGAGGCCGGGGAGGGAGGCCGGGGAGGGAGGCCCGGGGGAGGGAGGCCGGGGAGGGAGGCCGGGGAGGAGGCCCGGGGAGGGAGGCCTGGGGAGGGAGGCCGGGGAGGGAGGCCCGGGGGAGGGAGGCCCGGGGGAGGGAGGCCGGGGAGGGAGGCTGGGGAGGGAGGCCGGGGGAGGGAGGCCGGGGAGGGAGGCTGAGGGCAAGGAGGAGGGTGTTCAGGTGAGACCTGGGTGCCCGGTTCAGGGGGCCGCAGGGTGGGTGCGGGGCCCCATTCTGTGACACGGAGGCGGCCATGTCTGGGCCCAGCCGGCATGCCAATGGCACCCAGGAGCGGCCACCTGGACGGGAGC
>NC_063161.1:3198516-3228504 GCF_023159225.1 Perognathus longimembris pacificus | reverse complement strand
CGGCCGCACGCAGAGGCCCTGGAGGGGCCACCGTGGGCTGCGGGGCGGGGGCCGTGGGGGCTCCCCAAAGCCCCCACGCCTCACCCCCAGGACTCACCCTTAGGGCTTGTAGAAAGACCCCCCCACCCCTGCTGGCCCGAATCACCACGCAAGCGTGAGAGCCGGGTGCAGGCCGGTGTGAGCGGGGGAGCCCCTGCCCAAGCCGGGGAGCCCCTGGCCGGGCCCGCGAGCCCCGTGGCGGCCAGGACTTCCTGCCTGTCGTGGGCCCTGGCCAGCCCTGGCAGCGGTGCTCTGTAATTTCGGATGTCACTGGACATGTGCGCCTGTTATCGGGTGATACTTAACTCCTAACCTTTTGCAGACGCAAACCCCAAGTAAGTACACACTCGGGAACCACAATCCCCCGGGCGGGCCGACCGCCAGCCCGGCCCTCGGGGACCGCGGCTTCGGAGCAGCGCCTCCGTCCTGTCCAGAGAGAGACGCACCCGCCCGTCCCGTGCCGCCCTGGCCAGGCCTGGGCCTCCGGACGGCGGCGGGGCACCCGAGGTGGGGGCCCGGAGGGGTCACAGGGTCCCACCCCGGATGCCCGGGAAGGACTGGCGGGGCTCCGTGGGCACCGGGTGCCCTCTGAGGATACTAGGTCCTTTCTGAGGGTGCTGGATGCGTTCTGAGGGTGCCAGGGAGCGGTGGGTGTAGTTGAGGGGGGCAGACGTCCCCAACGCTCAGGTGCTGACAAAGCGCCCTCCCCTTGTCTGAGCTCAGGACTGGGGCGGAGGGTGAGGGCAGGCCTGGGCAGGACCGGGGGCCGCGGGCGTGCTGCGTGGGGCGTGACGGAACGTCAGTGGGGAGGACGGTGGGAGGGAGGGAGGGGGGGAGGGAGGCCCGAGGGGGGATCCCACACCGGCCTGGGGTCCGGAGCTCGGCGTGGGGAGGCCTGGCGCGAGGCGACACTCGGAGGCCCCGGCTCCTGCCGCCTCCCTCGCGGGCCTCGCCGTCCTCCTGACTGCTGTGTTTGATTTGGGGGTGACCCGTCTGCCCCGCGGAGATTCCAGCCATCTCTGAAGGGGTGCGTTGGTGCTGAGAAGCCCCAACTAGGAAGCAGCGCGCACAGCCCAGTCCGTGGGGGCCCCTGTCGGTGCCGAGGAACCCCGGCCCCCCCAGCCCCCCTCCCCGGCTTCCCCTGGCCCCTCCGGCCCCCCTCCCGGCTTCCCCTGGCCCCCCTCCCCAGGCCCCCCCGGCCCCCCAGCCCCCCAGCCCCCCCTCAGTTCCCCTGTCCACTCCACCCTGCGCTTTCTCAGCTTTGGACTCGCCCCCTCCAGCCTTCCTGACCTCTCCCCAGTCCTCGCTCCCAGAATCCCGCGCGGTGGGTCCCCAAAGGGGGTGCCCAAGGGGCCGTCTGGGAGGGTCACCCGGAGACCGGCAGGAAGCAGCCTCCTCGTCCCAAGGGCAGAGACAGGGCACCTGTTTGGGGGAGCCCCCCTGCGCCCCCCACCCCCGTTCCCATGGGAGCTGTGCAGGGTCTCCTTCATCACAAGGGGTTTCTGGGCCTGGAGCTGGGGGCTGAGGGCCGGTGGGCCGCCTCCGTGCCCTCTGCCCTCTGCCCTCTGCCCTCTGCCCTCTGCCCTCTGCCCTCTGCCCGGCCACCCGCCCCGCCCTCCCACACTTCAGACTCACCCTTCCCCGCTGTCCCCGAGCTCCGCAGCGCCCGCCTCCACGGAGCCCGCTGGGTGAACGCCGACTCCGGGTGGCCGTCGCCCCTTCTCGGGTGTGGGGGCCCCCGCGGCGCAGGCACCCCCAGCCCACACAGAACCTGCCGGTCAGCACCATCCAGTTCTGCTGACCGGCTCGGTCACGTGACGCCCCGCGGCCCCGGAGCCCAGAGCCCGCGGCCACCGGCGGTGACCCAGCGCGCTGGCGGCTCCCCGGCTCCTCCAAACACCGCGCCTCACCCCTGCCGCACAGAGGCCGGGCCCGGGGCCCCGCAGCCTCACCCCTGCCGCACAGAGGCCGGGCCCTGGGGGGGGGCCCCGCCGCCTCACCCCTGCCGCACAGAGGCCGGGCCCGGGGCCCCGCCGCCTCACCCCTGCCGCACAGAGGCCGGGCCCGGGGCCCCCGCCGCCTCACCCCTGCCGCACAGAGGCCGGGCCCGGGGGCCCCCGCCGCCTCACCCCTGCCGCACAGAGGCCGGGCCCGGGGCCCCCGCCGCCCACCCCTGCCGCACAGAGGCCGGGCCCGGGGGCCCCCGCCGCCTCACCCCTGCCGCACAGAGGCCGGGCCCGGGGCCCCGCCGCCTCACCCCTGCCGCACAGAGGCCGGGCCCGGGGGCCCCCGCCGCCTCACCCCTGCCGCACAGAGGCCGGGCCCGGGGCCCCCGCCGCCTCACCCCTGCCGCACAGAGGCCGGGCCCGGGGCCCCGCCGCCCCACCCCTGCCGCACAGAGGCCGGGCCCGGGGCCCCGCCGCCCCACCCCTGCCGCACAGAGGCCGGGCCCTGGGGACCCACGGCCTCACCCCTGCCTCACAGAGAGCTCTTCCCTGGCTCTGGGCCGGCGGGTGCTTCCGGTCCCTTCTGCGCCCCGTGCTCCCCGACTGCCTCAGCGCGGCAGGGCTGGGGGCCGCTTCCGTGCTCCCCCCCCCCCCCGGCCTGCGCGCGCCCTGGGACCGCGGTGGCCCCCGCGTACTGCGCAGGACCTCGAGAGATGCTCGCCAAGTCCCCGCAGCCAGGTCCCTGGGTTCGAGGCTGCTCCCAGGGCAGTTCCCGTGGACTGGGGGGGGTGGTAAGGGCTGCGCCGGCCGTGTCGATCACCTCCGGGCTGCCCAGCGGCCGGGCAGGTGGGCCGTGGACCTGGCCAGAAGACCGTGGCCGGCCCGGCCGCCCCCCCCAGCACCACCGAGGGGCTGCGGGGGCCCCGCGGCTCCTGGACGGGGCGGCCCTCCCCGCCGGGGGCGAGCCGGGCCCGCTGGGGCCACCGCAGGCTCCTGGCTGGGGGTGGGGGGGTGATGGGAGCTGGGGCGGCCTCCTCGCTCCGGAGGCGGAGCCACCCGGGTCCCTCTGTGCCTCAGTTTCCCTGGCATAAGTGAGGGGCGCCCTTGGCCCTGTGGGTTAAGAGGGCTCGCTCTGACGGGCGGCGGTGTGTCGTTGGTGATGGATCGAGTCTTGGGGACTTGCCTGCCCAGCCTGTGCGCGGCTGGGACCGGGCAGGTGACTTCCCACAATGCCCTTCTCCTTCCCTCCGGGCTGGCTCCGGAGCCCCCCCCAGGAGGGGTGGGAGGGGGTCCTGCCCGGCCGCCTCCACGGTGGGACCGAGGCTGCCCGTGGTCGGGGCCCCTGGCTCGTGGCCCTCCCCTGGGCACCGGCCGGGCTGCCCGCTTGCCGTCCAGCCCAGGACTCGGCCTCCTCCCGCAGGCCTGGAGGGCAGGGGCGACCCCGGCGACAGTCCGGCTCCAGGACCCCGAGCGGCCCAGGCTCGGGGGGGGGGGGGCCCTGCTTCCCACGGGGGTGTCCTCCTCCCCCGCTGCCTTTCCATCCCATCATCCCTTGCTTCTCAGACCTCAGCAAGTTGGCCGGGACCGACGGAAGGAAACCCGGCCTGGCATTGGGCCCGGGGTCACTCTGGGCCACCTGTGCCCGTCCCGCCCCCGCCCCGGGGCTGCCGCCGTGGGGGTCGAAGCCTGGGTGGAGGTTCTCGGGGTCCCCCTCTGCCTCTTCCGGGGGCGGGGGCGGGAGGAGGGCAGGTGGGGGGGAGGCGGGAGTCAGCAGGTCGGCTCGCACCGTGGCGGGTCCCCCCCCCCGCGATCCTCGGCCCTCCGTGACTCACGCAGAGCCCTGGCCGCCCGCCAGCGCGGCTTTGTGTGCCAGGCCTTTCTTTCTCTGCGCGGCCGTGGAAAAGGCCGCGTCAGCGCCCGCTTTGTCTGGCCCTTCCCGCCGCCGCGCTTCTCAGGGCAGACAAAGCCAAAGCCCGGGCGCACGGAGCGATTCACTGTTTGGATAATTCCACCACAAAACCCATGCGGCCCTTTCGCCTCCATCAGCTGGACGGGCGCCCCCCCCCCCCGCCCCCGGTGGCCTCTCGTGGCTCTCTGGAGGGAAAATTCCCACAGGCCCCGGAGGCGGGGAGGCCCGCAAACTCCCAGCCGGCCCTGGGGACCACGCACCTGCCCGGAAGGTGGGCTGAGCCCGCTGCATGACCCCGGACCGCAGCCGCTAAAGGCTGGCCTCTCTCCGGAGGCCCCCGGCCGTTAGCCGGGCTGGGGCCCTGGGCTGGAAGCCCTTTGACTTCTGCACGTTTGGGAGTGAAGTCATGATTGCCTCGTACAGGGCTCCCAGGCCGGGGGGGGGGGAGTTAGCATTTAATAAATCAAGGGCGAAGCCGGGCTCCAGCGGCCCGCGCCTGTCATCCCCGCTACTCAGGAGGCTGAGGTCTGAAGAGCTTGGTCCAAACCGGCCCTGGCAGGAAAGTCCGTGAGATTCTTATCTCCCATCAACCACCCAGAGAGCCAGAACTGGAAGTGTGGCTCAAATGGTTAGAGCGCCAGCCTTGAGTATAAAAGCTAAGGGACAGCATCCAGGCCTTGGGTTCAAGCCTCAGTACCAGCACCAAACAACCAAAAGGCAAAAACAACAACAACAACAAGGAGAAGCTGGAGCTGGCTGCTCGCACAGGTAATCCTAGCAATTCAGGAGGCTGGTGGTTCAAAGCCAGCCTGGGTAGAAAACTCTGTAAGACTCTGTCTTTGGAGTTTTGGCTCAAGTGTAGAGCACTAGCCATAATCAAGAAAGCTGAGCAAGGGCTGGGAAGGTGGCCTAGTGGTAGGGTGCTCGCCTAGCACGCATGAAGCCCTGGGTTCGATTCCTCAGCACCACATATATAGAAAAAAGCCAGAAGTGGTGCTGTGGCTCAAGTGGTAGAGTGCTGGCCTTGAGCAAAAAGAAGCCAGGGACGGCCCAGAGTGGGTACGTCTGTCCTGCCCCCGGGGCCCCCACGCCCCCCCACCAGCCCCCCCCACAGTCTGCGCCCAGCGGAGGTGAAGACAGGGTGTGAGAAGGACGAGCCTCCGCCGTCCTCTCCTCGGAGGGGCCTTGGTCCCGAGGGCCCCTGCCCCCCGCGGCGGCCGCGCCTCACCCCGGACCCGCGCTCTGCCTCTTCTGCCTCGCTTCCCTTTCAGTTATGAGCCCTGCACCCCCACTGCAGGCAGGCCAGGCCCCCAGGCGAGTCCCCCCGGGGTGTGTGTGGGTGCGTGCGTGCGTGTGCGTGCGTGTGTGTGGACACGTGAGCAGGTGGACCCCGAGGGTTCTCCTGTGGCGACGAGGACCTGCAGGGCTGCTGGCCGGGGCATTGTCGGGGCCTGGGGGCCGGGAGGGGGGCCGAGGACGCCTGCGAGCGGGCCCGGGCCCCCCGACGGTGCGACGGACAGTCGCCCTCCCCCCTGCATCCCCACCAGGCCTAGACCCTGCGCACGGGAGCCGTCGCCTTTGCACCCCTAAGTGTGGTCCTCAGGGAGCCCTCGGGGGCCACTGTTTCTAGGGGGGAAGACAGAGGCCCCGAGAAAGGAAGCGCCGGCCCAGGACTCGGAAGCCCGGACACCCAGAGGCCTCCTCGGCCACACAAAGCCGCCTCCCGCAGACGCCCCCCGCCCTCCGGGCTCCCCCCTGCTCCCGGGCCCCCTGCCCGGGCCGGGCCCCCGGCTGCCGGGCCACTGCAGGAGAGCCCGGCGGCTGGGCCGGGCGCTGGGGCGGGCAGCGGGCGGCTGGGAGGTGCGGGCGGCCTCTGGGCCCGCGGACCTGAGCCCTCCGGGGGCCCCCCGGGGGCTCACCTGCCCTCCCGGCCCTGAGCACCCCACATCCCAGAGCAGGAGGGCCGGACGTGACCGTAGGAGGTGGGCGATCCCGCAGCTCCGTGGGGGAAACCGAGGAAGGGAGGGGCCGACCGGGGCTGAGCTCTGTCCACGGGGCCAGGCAGAGAGAAGCCTTACGCAATCAAGGTGACGCTGTCCCGGCGAGGTCGAGTCTGTTCCGGGGTGACTCACCCGGCGGGATTGCCAAGGTACCCACAAACCCAGTGAAAAGCTTCGGCGTGAAGACCCAACGGTTTGTTTTTGTAGAGATGAGAGCGATAGGACTTCCGTGGTAACAGGCAACGCTCTCCTGAGAGTCAGGAGTGGACTGGAGGAGAGGCGCCCGGACCCCCTCGGCCTCCGCCGGGCCCCCCGCGCTCCGGGCCCACTGAGGGCCCTCTACGCACCAGCGGTCCTTCTGTCCAGTTCTCTACAAATGTTGGCTAGTTAGGGGCTGGATTGTGGGATGCACCGCGGTGGTACAGTGCTTGCCTGGTGTGCATAAAGCTCTGGATTTGGCCGTGTGTGTGTGTGTGTGTGTGTGTGTGGGTGTGTGTGTGTGCGCCAATACTAAGGCTTGAACTCAGGGCCTGGGTGCTGTCTTTTCGCTCTTCTGCTCAGGGCTGGAGCTCCACCACTTAAGCCACAGCTCCACTTCTGGCTTTTTGCTGGTTAATTGGGGGCAAGAGTGCACAGACGTCCCTGCCTAGGTTGGTTTTGAACCATGATCCTCCGCTCTCAGCCTCCTGAGTAGCTGGAATGACAGCTGTGAACCACCGGCACTTGGCAAAGAAAAAGAACAAGAAAAGGATTTTCTTACTTTAAATATTATCACCCACAGAAAAGTAGCAATGGGAGTTCGATTGTGTTCAAGACCATTCAATGAAACTTTGAAGCAATTTATAGGATAATTGATTAAATGAACCTTTAAAGATTAAGGCCATATGGGAAAAAAAAATTCCCACCCAGAGGAATAGCAGCGCCGGGTAAAGCTAGAAGGCCCACGAGTGCCCAGGAGGGCAAATCCACACGCTGTGGTTATGCCTTGACTTTCAGATACGGTCAGCGAGGGGCGCACCGCGACGCTCGTTTGAATGCGTTTCGGGCGCACTTCGCTCTCCTTCCTTCTGAGATCAGCGCGGTGTCTGACACGTCGCCGTGTGGGTGACACCGAGGGCTTCCTGACACCCAGCCGTCCTGTGCGGACGACCCAGGCAGAGCTCCAAGCTCGTGGCCTAGGGGAACGCGTCGCCGTGCCTGCATTTCGTAACGGCTTTGAATACGACTATCCCATTGGTCCCCTAAGAGGGTTAACTCGTGAGCCGGTAAGTGTGCAGACGACTGGATCATGTAAATGACTTGCAGGACCCTGTTGTTGTTGTTGTTTTAATTTGAAAAACTGTCCTTGCCTGAGGGAGTGCCACGGGTGGGTGAACCCCACCTACTCCCTTCTCGGCCTCCAGTGGGCTTCTTGGCCATTCTGGCCGTTCATTTCCCCCAGGTGGGTTTCCCACCTGCCGAGCGGCGGGCAAAGGCCCGCGGCCGTGTCCCGGCCTGGCCGGCTCTCGGGGCCGCAGTCCTTGTCCCTCGCTTACGGTGAGCAGCAGGACTCAGAAGACTGGCAGGGAACCTCTGGCCTCGGCCCCCGGCCCCCACGGGGCCTGATGGGAGAGTGGCCACGTTCAAGCCTGGGTAAGAACTTCCCATCCGTGCCGCGTCAAGGATGTACTCGCTCCGGGAGCCTGACCGGCAAACCCATCCGAGGGGAGGGAAGAGTGGCGCTTTGTGCTGCCTGCCTGCCCTGTCACCCAGGGTCGGAGGCTGGCTGACCCAGAATGTACCTCGGGGTTCACAGGCCCAGTTAGAAGAGACACACTCCAAACGGTACTGCCAACCCTGCTGTCCCTTGAACATCAATAGTTTTCTTAGTTAAAAAGAATGACTAGAAAGATGTCCTCGGCTACAGAGACGGACAAATCATAACTGTGGCCCATCTGGACGTGGAATATTACCCAACGCTGAAAAAGACAGAGCGCTCAGTGGGAAGGGGCAGAGGAAACTTGGATGCCAGTCCACAAAGCCAGGGTTGTGAGGCTGCTCTGATGTTCTTCAGGGGGTGGGCGGGGGGGAGGGAAGGAGACCCCAGGGTCCGGGGGAGGGGGGTGTGCAGGTGGAGACACACGGGTAGAACACAGGGCTCCTTGGGCCGAGGAGCTGCTTCCGTGGGACTGCGGTGACCAGCTCACATCTGGACATCTGTCTGAGCCTGTCCTGGCCCGGCGCTGAGTAAGTCTGGCATACCTTGGACTTACTTGAGCTAACCAACACATGCCCACATTAGCTCATCAACGGTAACTGATACCATGGAACACGAGATGCGGATGGCAGGGGAGTGGGCGGGGAATGGGAACTTCCTGGACGTCCCCCTCAAGTTGCTGCACTCCTCAACCTGCTCTGAAAAGAAATCAAGGCTGTCAATATAATAATAAAGTATTAAAAAAAAAAAAGCATTCTGCCGGGGCCGATGGCTCACGTCACAGCTACAACCCTGGCTTCTCGGGAGGCTCGGATCTGCGGATCGGAGTTTGAAGCCAGCCCAGGCAGGAAAAGCCACGAGCGGCCAACGAGCTGGGAGCGGAGCTGCGGTCCCAGCAGCCGAGCACCAGCCTTGATCACAAATGCGCCGAGAGAGAGCACTGGGGCCCTGAGTTCAAGCCCCGGGTCCGGCCCACACACAGAAAGCAGCCGGAGAGTGGGGGGCTCTGATCGAGGGGACCCTGGGGGCAGAAGCTGGGCGGCCCGGAGGGCGGGCGTGGGGCGCCCCGACCAGCATGGAGACCCCCCGGGTTCCTGGGGCCCGCCGGGGCTTCTGGGGAGGGGGGGTCGGTCATCCACGAGGTTGGGTTTCTGAAAACATATCCAAAGTCTGCTCGTCCACTTTCTCGTGGTCCTATGTCATTAGAAATTTCCAGAACAAAAGACTAAGTGGCGGTGGCAGGAAAGGCAGGGACTGCGGCCAGGGTCTCGAGGGGAACTCGAACCCAGGTCATCGTCTTCGTCCCGCTCGCCGGCACGAGTGACGCCTCTAGAAGGAAGCTTCTCGCTCAGGAAGCAGCCCCTGCCAGGCCCAGGAGCCGGGGCAAAAGCGGGGGGCTCTGCCTCTGGGGGCCCACGCGACGCCAATCCTGGGGCGGACAGGATGGACGGCTCCAGGGTCCCCAGGACACCCCGCATCTGCCCCCCTCGGTGGCAGGCCTGGGTCTGGGCCAGGCCGGGGGTTGGCACGGGGCCGGTGACATCATGATTGAGCGTTGCCAGCCCTCCCCCCCCACTCCACCCCCCCCCCGACCTCGGAAACCCCAACATCCCGCTCCAGGAACTGGCCTGCCGCATTGGCTTTGGCTGGCGGCCCCGGGAGTGTGGCGGGGAGGCCGGGCCCCGAGCTCTCCGCAGCCCGTCCCAGAGGCCTCTCTCCTCCAAGAGTGCCGCCGAGCATCCTGGGCCAGTGTGAGAACCGGGGGGGGGGGTCAGCTCCCCCCACCCGCCCCTGCCTCTCCTGTACTGCAAGAAAAATAAACAGCTGTCCTGTCTCCCCGACTGCAGCCGGGCCGTGGGGCTGACTCACCCCCTCCTCCTCCCTCCCCATCCCCCCCCGGCCTGGGCCGGGGCGCCCACGGGGCCCAGGGCTGAGCCCCAAGATCCACCCTGTGTCAGGCCGGGCCCCACTGGCACCCTGCACCCCTGCGACCACCGTGTGACCCGGGGCCAGCCGGGCCCTGACCGCCCTCACCCCAAACCAGGAGCCGGCCCGGCCCGGGGTGCCCCGTCCACGGACGGGAAGGCAGAGGGGTCGGCGTGGACACGAGGACGGGGCTCCCCGGAGACCCCCAGATGGCACCTGTGATGGGGGCAGGGTGGGGGCCGTCGGCCAGGGAAGGGCGTGCAGGGCAGCGGTGCAGGGGGTGGGCGGACAGTGGGGGGAGCCCCGAGGGACGGGGCGGAGGCTCCGAAGGGGGAGGGAGGGAGGGAGGAAGGGGGGGGCCGGGCCGCACGGAGGGCACCGGAGCCCCGCTGGGTTCCCACGCCGGCCGGCAGGGCAGGTGTGGCCTCCGGGTCAGCCAGCAGCGGGGGCTCTGGGAAAGCCGGGGCGTCTGGCCTAGCGGGCCGCGGTGTCAACCAATTACCTGGAATGGCCCCGAGAGAGGCTAAGAGGATTTGCCTTTTGTCCGGCTAATTATTCTGCACCAACACTTTTCCTTTCCCCGGGCTCGGGCCTCTGCAGAACTTTAATTAAAGAGAAGCCGCTCTCCCCCACGTCCAGCGCGGACGGTCCCGCGCCTGCTTCCCTCCTTCTGTGTCCCCCCCCCGCCCTCCCCCACCCCCTCCCCAGCCCGGGCTGTCGGACCCCTTCCGCCGTCCGCCCCAGGCTGTGGAGGTCTGCGAGCTCCCCCATGGTCGCCCCAGGGGGGACCCTGGCACCAGAGCCATCATTTCCTTCCCTTCCCCGCCCACCCCCCCCCACAAGCCCCTGGGGAGCAGAGTGGACTGGCACCTCCAAAGTGAAGCTGAGCTTCGTGCACACTCAGCCCGCACCCTGCGCCGGGGGGGCACGGCTTCTGGGGATCACTCCCCCAGGCCGGGCACCGGCTCCATCGCCAGGGCTGCAGGCCTCCGTCCTCCACGTCCTCCGCCCCCCCCCCCCCCCGCACCGCCACGCGCCGGGACCCCGGGCTGGCCGGGACCTGACCACGGCTGCCAGAGGCCCAGGGCTTGGCCGGATGGCAGGCGGGGCCCCAGCGGTGGCCTGGCGTCCAGCGGGCCCGAGGGGGAGGACAGCCATCGGTCAGTAGAGGGGAGAAGCCCGAGCCCTGGACGCCCAGCGCCTGCCGTTTGAGGCCGAGGGCGGGCAGGTCCTCAGCCCCTCACTGGGGCTATTTGACCCTCTGGGAGCCATTTGGATAGGGAAACTGAGGCTCAGAGGGGTTAGGACAGAGAAAGGAGGGAGCCAGGTCCAACCGCCCACTCAGGCCCCCTTGAACTGGGCAGACCCTAGGTGTCCCGAGGGTGCAGGCCAGCCCGGAGCACCCCCGGAGGCCGGGCTGAGCGGAGCGATGTGGAGGGGCGCTACAGGTCCCCCCCGGCCCCCGCACCCAGGCCTCCCTAGTGGGGGCGACCCAGGAGCTGCTCTTGAAGGGCTGGCAGGAAGGGCCGCATGGCCACCTTGGGCGAGGCCCCACAGGCCAGCAGAGCCCCGAATAAGAGCGCACGGCGGGCCCGGAGAGGGGTGCGGGAGCCCCTGGTTTGAACACGGCCCACCTTGGCTCTGTGCGAGGCGCTCACTGGGCTGTCCGCGCTCGGGGGGCCGGCCGGCCCTGGGGCACGCGGCCTCTGCCCACGGAGGTCCCGGTGTCTCGCCGTGGCGGCGGGCCAGGTGGACGGGCGTGTCCATGGAGAGACCGGTGTCTCGCCGCAGCGGCCGGGCGTGTCCACGGAGAGCCCGGGGCCCCCCGGAGCTCGGCCGGCCCGCGCAGGTGGCTGGGGACAGGCCAGTCTGCCGCTCCGCCTGCGTGACTCAACCAGGTATGCGCTTGGGCCCCAAACCCACCATCCACCACCACCCGAGCCCTCTTAAGAATAAAAACAAATAATTGTGTGGCAGGTTGTGTGTGGGGGGGTGGAGGGGAGGGCTAGTTTTCTTCTAGAGGCTAAAAATAGGTGCATCTCTTTCCCCACAGGGACCCCCCTTCCTCCCCCCCCCCCCCACGCCGCCCCCCCAGCTGTGCAAGGCTTGCCTGGGCCCGGCGTTCATGCCAAGTTTTGATTTCGCTGCGGTGACACGGGGAGGTGGGGTTCAGGGCTGTGGGTGGGTGCCCAAAGGTCAAGGGTCAGGGGCCAAGGACCCAGGGAACGCTTTGACCTCATCTGGAGGAAGTCGTCTCCCAGAGGTACTGGGAAGGGTGACCTGGGTGCTGGGACCCCAGGGGCCTTGGGGGAGAGGCCAGGGCCCCCACGGGCAAAGCCCTGGGGACTTGCGCCAGTCACAGCTCCAGCCCAGGTCCTGTGAATGGGCGTGGCGGCTTGTGGGTGGTGCTGTTAAGTGTGAGTGTCCTTGGGAGGTGGGGGGACCCACGGTGGAGACCCCGGGTGGGGCTCTGGAGTGGTCCCCTCAGGAGGAGGGTCAGGCTGGTGCCCTGGGGGGGGAGAACCTGGGCGGTGCCCGTCTCCGGAGGGGCTGCAGGTGCCAGGTGCCGCCACAGGAGCTACAAGCGCCTGAGTCTGGGGTGTGAGGCCCCTGGCTCTCACTGTGCCCAATAACAGTCAGAGAGCGACCGTGAATGGTAAGGAGGCGTGGTCACATGACTCAATACCCACCATGCCGTCTTCCTAGCAGCTGCCCTGGCCTGGCTCTCAGACGGTCCCCACACAGCCTGTCCTCACAGTGGGTCTGCACACAATGGCACCTCCCATGCCCCAGCACCCCTTTACCCAGAGCTTGGCAAGAGGAAGGAGGGGGCCCCAAGCAGGGGGCAGGGGGGGCATCCCAGGGCCCGGAGGGGCTCCCAGCTTGGAGCCGTGGCTGCTGCCCACTCCTCCACTGGCCTCGAGAGGAAGGGCCTCCGGTCAAGTCGTCTCTCTGGACCTGCCTTGCAGCTCTGAGTTGGGCACTAGCATCCCAGCTGACAGAGGGGGAGGCACGATGGGGCCCAGGTCATGCAGGGATACAACATGGAGCCTCCATCCAACTCAGAGTCGCTGATCCCAACTTCTTCCCCTCCTGGCTGTCCACTGGCCTCATGGAGAAATGGGGGGGGGGGGAGGTGTGTCTCTGGCCCCAGCTGCTCTCTAAGGGAGAGGGAGGCCATGGTCATCGCCACCAGTGTGGTCTGTCCTGCTCATCCTTGCCCCTCTCTCTTCCAGCCTCCTGCAGCTCTGCCCTGTTCAGCCATTCCCTCCCCTGCCGTCCCCTGGCCTGGCTAGTTCCTTTGCATGGACACCCGTTCTACCTCTTGCCTCCTTTCTCTCTCCAGGGGTTTCTACTGCAGCCTGCGTGATCTCCACCCAGCCCACTGCTCCCTAACCCTGAAGACCTTCGCCATTCTGAACATGCAATGGCTTACTTCTGTGAAGGCCTTCGCAGTGGCAACTTGTGCTCTTCTGCCAGCTACCATTGCTAGCCCAGGTGGGCATGATGTTTTCCTAAACCCTGGAAGGCGGGCACTTGAGAGAAGGGTAGCCAGAATGCTTCTGTTCCCAAGGGGAGTCTCACGGTCAGACCCAGAAAGAGAGTCTGGGGCAGACAGACCCCCCCAGAGTTCAGGAGCTCCATCTCTCCAACCCTAGCCTAGAATCAACCAGAGCAGCACAGGGCTCTGGTGCCATGTGTGTCCTAGCACAGCCCTCCAGCACCTCAGAAACCCTTCTCCTCCTGGAGATCAAACCATACTTGCACTCCCCTCTCCTGGAGGTCAAACCATGCTTGCACTCCTCCCCCCCGCAGAAGCCCTGCCTCCTCCCTCCAGCCACTCCCTTCCTTTTCCTAGTTTTCCTTCCTGTCTCAGCCTGGCTGCAGCTCTTCCCGAAACCGTTCTGAGGCACTCCACTCTCCTGAAGACTGGGTTGCAGGCCCCCTTTTCCCACCAGGCCCAAATTTCCAGGGTCACAGCCTGGATTGATTAAACGAGGCCTCCCCACCCTGAGGCCTGGGGGAGACTGACGGAAGATCTCACCATGGATAGCCAAGCTCTGCGCATCAGGATCTTGGTGACCACGGGGAAGTGAAGGATGAATGTGAGCCTGGGTGGACGCCACTTCTCGTGTGTGATAGAAACACAAGAGCCAGAAGTGAGAGCTTGAGCCAGAGCCAGGGGAGGGGCCCAGGCAAGGCCACTAGCCTTCTCTGGGGTGGGGCGCGGGGGCCATACTGGCAGCTGCCTAAGCCTAGCAGCAAGATGGGACTTGCTCACACAGGGGTGTGTTTTGGCTTTTAGGGGTCCGCACAGCATTCCCGGCCAAGATGCTCCACGGGGCTCTCTGGGAAGGACCAGAGCGCCAAGGCCGCCCTCAGGACTCAGGTGGGTGGGCTGCTCACCCGGGAGGGACCAGCTGAACCAGAGAAACCACCTGGGTCCCTCACGCAGCTGTCCCAGCCCTGTCCTCTCCCTACCCCTCCGCCTGCAGGTGGAGTACAAGGACTCTGGGCTGGGCCAGCTTCCTCCGCTCCTGCCTCCTTCCAGGCCCTGGGGGTTCCCCTTGCTGCCCCTTGGACTCCAACTATGCTCCGAAAGGCAGCAGCAGCCCAGCACGAGGAGACAGGACGCCTCTGCTGCGGCCCGAAGCTGCCTTCCCGGCGTAACCTCCGTGGGTCCTACGGAGAGGCAGGAGCGTTCAGGAAAGAGCTGCACTTGGAGGGTGAGCTCACCCCGGCATGGACAGGCGGAAGGCCCCGGGGAGCCAGCTGCCCACCCGTCCACTCGCCGCCCAGGGTCTCTCCTGGGTACGGCTTGGAACCAAGCCTGGGGCTCTGGGGACTCTCAGGCCGGTGGCTGTCAGTCCCTGGGCCCTTCAAATTCAAGGACTTTGGGGAGCAGGTGGGTTTGAGCCTGAAGGAGGACAAAGCAAAGAGGGTGAGTGGAAAGAGACCTCCCTCCACCCCCAGGCTCAGGGGCTCCTGAGTAGGCGCCATTGCTCTGCTTTGGGGTGGGATTGTCATTTCCTAGGAACACTGGGAGACCCTTCCTCTCATTTGTCTCTGTCCTTGCCATCAGTCCCCCCCCACCTCGCCCCGGTATCTCACCAGCCTAGGACAACAAGAAGAGAGTGGCAGACAGCTCCTCCCTCTTCATCCCCTCCGATCCACCCAGATGTCTACCCAGATCTTGCCTGTTGATTCTTAACCCAGTCTTTCTTGTTCTATCCTTGGTGGAGATTGAGCATTGTGCGTCATCTCTGGGGCTAGACCGACCACTCCCTTCCTGCTCATCTCTATGTGACTTTGGACAAGGTTCCTGAGCCTCAGTTTCCCCAGCACGAGACTACGAATCAGATAAAAGGGAGAGACTTCAGAGGGCCTGGGTTCAAATCCTGGTTCTGTTCCTCGCCAGCTGTGGGTCCTTGGACATCTCTCTCTGGGCCTAGCTCACACTGACCTCATTGAGAAGGGACTACATGCAGACCACAGAGGCTTGGCAGGGCCTCTGGCCAGCCTTGAGGTGTGGGCGTGGTGTGGGAGCCCCAACGCTTACAGTCAGTCTGAGTGGGGGTGCAGAGGCTGATGGGAAAGAGCCTTGCTCCCCTTACCCTGGTTCTCTGGAGGGAAAGCCGAGGCTCAAGGTTCAGAGGAACCTTCTAGGTCTCTTTCCTCCCCATGGCCGGCCTCTTGTGTGCTTTGCACCCCCTGCAGCAGCTGCCTGCCGGCCCGGGCAGCTGTACTCCCACGGGAAGGAGAAGCCTGTCCACCCAGGACCCTGCCTGGCTGGGTGGGGCTTCAGGAGGGAAGAAGCAGGTAAACTGGGTCCCCGCCACTCTAAGGGCTCTCAGCCAAGTGTCCCCAAGTACCAATCCTCTGCCCCCCCGAGATCCTGTGTCCCGAGTGCACGGGCAGCCAGTCCAGGGAGGGGCTGTCCTGGGGCTGAAGAGGCAGGAAGACAGCACCGTTCAGGGCCTGGCAGAGCCAAGGAGCGGGGGTACCCTTGGTGGGGGGGGGGCACTGAGTCGCTGCGGATGGGGGGAACGTTCATCTGGGCTGCCCTGGCGAACGCTCTTGAAATGTGACTAGGATGGGCCTCGGGCTGGGGTCAGCTGGGCCCGAAGCCAGGCTGGGGAATACAGGTTTCCTGCCTCAGGCGGGGCCTCCCCCCCTCCCCCCCCCCCCCGCAAGGATGGGCACGGCAGCCCCGGGAGGCAGAGGCTGGGCTTGAACTGTGGCCAAGAAATAAGTACAGTCTGGGCACCGGGGCCACGGTCTTCTCAGAGCTCTTTCCTCATTCCTGGCCTGTGGGAGTAGCCGGACCCCGCGTTCCGAGGCCGCCGCCGCGGATTTGCTTACCGTCTCGTGGGGAAACCGGGCCTCCTGCCAGGCCGCCCGGCCCTGCCGGCCCCCCGCGCGCCGGCGCCGAGAGCCCACGGGTCACATCCCGGCCCCCGGCACCCCTGCTCCCGGGCGGGGAGGCCGAGGCCACTCACCGGGGACGCGCGGACACCCCCCCCTTCCCGCCTGTCCCCGAGGGCGTGTCCCCCCCCCCCCCCCCCCCGTCGCCGTCGTCCGCGTGGAGGTCTTCCGGGGGACCCGGGTCTGGGCGGCGTTCTGTGGGTGTCCCGCTGGGTACAGTGGGGACCGGCTGTTTGATCAGTGGCTCTGCCCATGCCGGGCTGCCGGGGGGCAGCGGGCAGCGGTGACCCAAACGGCCACACCACATGCTTTCTGGCCCGGGGCAGGCATGCCATTCATCACGGAGCAGCGCGTCTCGCTGCAGGCTGCGGGCCGGGCCTCGGGGGAGACGCGCCAGGCCCGGCGGGCCATCGGGGTGTTGCCGAGGGATCCCAGAAGCCTCTCCCGGGGGCAAGGCGCTCCCCGGGGGGGTTCCAGAGCCCAAATCCACCTAGCTGGGGCAGAGTCACGGGCCCTGATCCCAGCCCAGATCCGACCTGGGGCCCAAAGGTGCCCCGTCCCTCCCCCTGGGGGCAGGTCCTGCCCAGCCTGTGGCCGGTTCTTAGGCCCCAGGCCCCCGGCCGTCTGGGCCCCGTGCCGTCTAGGGAAGCCCCCTCAGTGACCCCACTTCCTGCCGATGGCCCGGCCCGGCCCGGCTCTGGCTCGGGGCCTCTGGGGTGTAGGATGGGGAGGGCTGGGAAGCGGGAGGGGCTAGGAGGTTGTCCGTGGGCAGGTGGTGTGCGTCCCCCCCCCCCCGGGACCCACGCTGGAGCAGGCCACACAGGAACTCACGCCCACTCACGATTCTGATTCCAGCTTTTATTGGGCCAAGCGCTCCCCTCCAGGGGAGGCCTGCGTCCATGAGCCTGAGAAGCAGAACGCTTCGGGGCCACGCGACGCGCTGTGGGCCACGGCTGCCCCCGCACGCCGCACCGCACGGGGCAGCCCGGGCCCGGCCGCCCCTCCCCCGCCACCTCTGCCCCAGGGGGGCGCTGCCCGGGTGGCCGGGGGCCCTGAAGGTCCATTCAAGCAGAAGGAGGAGCCTGGCTTGGGGGGCGGTGGCCGCAGCCGCCCCCACTCCCTCCAGTACCCAGTGTAGGTCACAATAACTTAAAGGACACTATAGACATCTCGACGCTATATAACAATATAAGTTAACCAGGTTCCGTGCGGAGGACGCCGGGCTGCAGACTTGGGGGGGGTGTCCTGGGGCTTTGGGGGGTGAGGAATGGGGTCAGGGTGGGGGTGTAGCATTTCCGGGGGTCCAGAGAGACCCGGCACCCTTGGGATACACGGCTGGACCTGGGGCCAGGGCCCACGCGCGAGTGAGTCAGCTTCCCCGGGCGACGTCCAGGGCCCCCTGGCTTAGATGCCCGCCCTCCAGAACATTTCCACAGCCTCTAAGGCGGAAGGCGCGAGCGCCGCCAACGTCTCGGCCAGAGACACCTGCCGGCCCCCTGCGGGCTGGGAGGCCCTGAGCCCCCTGGTGGGCCCCTCTCGTGCCTGGGGTGGGGGGTGGGGGGCTTGCGGAGAGGGGAGGGGAGGAGGAAAGGGGGGGCGCCCTGGCAGGTAACACCTTGGGCCCTGAAGCCAGTTTACTCTGTACGGAGGCCCGAGCAGAAGGACCAAGATGAGGGAACCCTCAAAGGCAGGGGTGCAGTTCCTGTGGGTGGGTGGGTAGGGGGGGGAGGAAGGGGAGGGGAGAGGAGTCCAGAAACACCGGGCACTGCACAGAGGGGGCTGGGCAGGCGCCGAGGCTGCGGGCTGGGTCTGCTGCGCGGCGGGGTCTCCCGCGGAGCCACGGCGCACGCCACGCGTGTGCACTCCGGGCCCATCTGCCCCTGGCCTCTGTCGCTTGCCCGCCCAGCAGTGCCGCCCCAAGGTCCCGGCTGACCTCAGGATGAGAAGGCCCTTGTAAACGTACGGGGAGATGCCAGGCTGGTGCCTGGCCGGGAGAGGATGAGGCAGGTTGGAACCCGGCACCGGTGGGTGACATCGGATCGGCTGGACGTGATTTCCAGAAAGGAGGGAGGGTAGGCTGTGCTCCGCGGCCCTCCCTGGGCTGCCAGGCTCCGCCCAGCTCACTTCCTGGGACCCACAGGCGGGCCCGGCCTCCCCGACCCACCCACCCTGGCACCTGGACTCTGCTGCGGGGCAGGGGGGGCCCGGGGAGCGGGGGCCGAGACGGGAGGGGGGGCGGGCAGACGTGGAGTACAGAGTTAGGACCGGCTACGTGTTTGTTAGTGCTGCGAATCCTCTTCTGATGCTAAGAAAACATAAATAATCGTGTCAGCGTCCACGCGGCCCCAGTGCCCCGTGTTGCGGTGGGGGGGGAACACGGCCAGGGAAAGTCTCGCATGGGCCTGGCTGGCTGGCGGGGGGGAGGGGGAGGGAGGGACCTGCCAGGCCCCGGGCCTCAGTTCATCCTCCGTGTTCGATTTTCCCCGGACATGTTGGCCCGTGTCCCCTAGGGGACCCCGGCCGCCGGCCGCGGGCTCTGCGCAGGGGGTGGGGGTGGCGGGGCCTCCAGAGGCGCCTGGAGGAGCCCCGGGCGCGGGGGGGGGGGGGGGCGTCGGGGGAGGGCGCGGGCAGCCGGCGGCGCGGGGGTCAGGGCGGGGCGCGCGGGCCGGGCGGCGCGGCTCACTTGCAGGTGAACACCTCGGTGCGCTCGCTGCAGGTGTTGCACTTGACGAAGCAGCACCAATGGAACTTGCAGTTGCACTGCCACACCTTGGTGTACTGGTGCGTGTTGTAGCCGCGGCCGCCGCAGCACATGGTGTCGCAGCCGTCGGCGCCGGGGGAGGTGCGGTTGCACAGGCGGCCCTGCGTGCCCACGCTGCCCGTGGCCGCGTCCTCCTCGCAGTAGTTGGGCGACTTCTCGATGTACACCAGGTCCGTCTCCATGGGCTTCTGGTAGCTGCGCAGCTGCTTGATGCGCAGGAAGGTGGGCTGCCGCAGGCGGCTGGCGCGCACCACCTCCACCTGCACCGCCGCGTTGTACTTCTCCTTCAGCAGGTGGCCCACCTCGCGGAACTTGGGCAGCGTCGTCCAGCACGTCTTGGTGGTGCACGAGCCGACACGCCGTGACACTTGCACTCCAGCTTCATGCGGTCCTCCAGAACCTGGGGGAGGAAGGCGGCGGGCGGGGCGGGATGGAGCCTGCGCGGAGGCCTCCCGGCCCCGCCCCCTTCCTGCGTGACCCGGGATGACCCCGCCCCCTTCCGGCGTGGACCCGGGATACGGCCCCAGCCCCGCCCACTTCCTGCATGACCCGGGGGTAACGGCCTCAGCCCCGCCCACTTCCTGCGTGACCCGGGATAACGGCCTCAGCCCCGCCCACTTCCTGCGTGACCCAGGATAACGACCTCAGCCCCGCCCACTTCCTGTGTGACCCGGGATAACGACCCCAGCCCCGCCCACTTCCTGTGTGACCCGGGATAACGACCCCAGCCCCGCCCACTTCCTGTGTGACCCGGGATGACCCCGCCCCTTCCGGCGTGACCCGGGATACGGCCCCAGCCCCGCCCACTTCCTGCATGACCCGGGGGTAACGGCCTCAGCCCCGCCCACTTCCTGCGTGACCCGGGATAACGGCCTCAGCCCCGCCCACTTCCTGCGTGACCCAGGATAACGACCTCAGCCCCGCCCACTTCCTGTGTGACCCGGGATAACGACCCCAGCCCCGCCCACTCCTGTGTGACCCGGGATAACGACCCCAGCCCCGCCCACTTCTGTGTGACCCGGGATAACGGCCCCAGCCCCGCCCACTTCCTGTGTGACCCGGGATAACGGCCCCAGCCCCGCCCACTTCCTGTGTGACCCGGATAACGGCCCCAGCCCCACCCACTTCCTGTGTGGCCTGGGATAATGGCCTCAGCCCCGCCACTTCCTGTGTGACCCGATAATGGCCCAGCCCCGCCCACTTCCTGTGTGACCCGGGATAACGGCCCAAGCCCTGCCCACTTCCTGCATGACCCGGGATAACCCCGCCCACTTCCGCGTGACCCGGGATACGGCCCCAGCCCCACCCACTCCTGCATGACCCGGATACAGCCTTAGCCCCACCCCTTTCCTGTGTGACCCGGGATAACGGCCCCAGCCCCGTCCACTTCCTGTGTGACCCGGGATAACGCCTCAGCCCCGCCCACTTCCTGTGTGACCCGGGATAACGGCCTCAGCCCGCCCACTTCCTGTGTGACTCGGGATAACGGCCCCAGCCCCGCCCACTTCCTGTGTGACACGGGATAACGGCCTCAGCCCCGCCCACTTCCTGTGTGACCCGGGATAACCGCCCCAGCCCCGCCCACTTCCTGTGTGACCCGGGATAACCGCCCCAGCCCCGCCCACTTCCTGTGTGACCCGGGATAACGGCCTCAGCCCGCCCACTTCCTGTGTGACCCGGGATAACGGCCCCAGCCCCGCCCACTTCCTGTGTGACCCGGGATAACGGCCTCAGCCCGCCCACTTCCTGTGTGACCCGGGATAAACGGCCCCAGCCCCGCCCACTTCCTGTGTGACCCGGATAACGGCCCCAGCCCCGCCCACTTTCCTGTGTGACCCGGGATAACGGCCTCAGCCCGCCCACTTCCTGTGTGACCCGGGATAACCACCCCAGCCCTGTCCACTTCCTGTGTGACCCGGGATAACGGCCCTCAGCCCCGTCCACTTCCTGTGTGACCCGGGATAACGGCCTCAGCCCCGTCCACTTCCTGTGTGACCCGGGATAACGGCCTCAGCCCGCCCACTTCCTGTGTGACCCGGATAACGGCCTCAGCCCGCCCACTTCCTGTGTGACCCGGGATAACGGCCTCCGCCTCTCTGAGCCTCCATGGCTTACTCCATTGAATGCGGTGCTAAGAAGGGTCCCAATGCACAGGACTCCGGGGAGTTGGGTGTACAGGTTATCAAATGCCTTCTTCCCTTCCCTTCCTTCCTTCCTTCCTTCCTTCCTTCCTTCCTTCCTTCCTTCCTCCCTTCCTCCCTCCCTCCCTCCCTCCCTCCCTCCCTCCCTCCCTCCCTCCCTTCCTTCCTCTTCCTTCCTTTCTTTCCTGCCAATACTAGGGCTCGAGCTCAGAGCCAGGGCAGGAAACTGAGGCTCAGGCCCGCGGCCTGTGCAGGGCAGTTGGTGCTGAACGCATGTGGGTCCTCCCGGCCCTCTTGTGCTCCTGCCTGGCTGGGCCTTCTGTGCAGCTGGGCACAAGGACCAGTGGCTCAGTGGCAGCTGGGCGAGCCTGTGGCTGGGGCGGGGAGGAGGGGAGGGCACGGGTCATGGAAGCCCAGTCCTGCCATCTGCTGGGAAGCCAGCAGCCCAGCCCTGCCCCTTGTTGTTCTTTCTCCTCACCTGCACCTGGGCACTCCGGGTGCAGCCTGCCTGTGTTTTCCTTGGGCCTCCCTCAGCTGCCCAGGAAGGCTGATTCCCAGAGCCAGCCCTGACCCCAGCTACTCATTTACCCGGATCGAAAGGGCTCTGCCAGCCGGGCCTGATTAAAGATGGGGAATCATTAGCTGCTGCCCCACGGCGGCAGAGGGGCCATTTGTCAGCCGTCGGGGCTTCGCGGGCCTCACCTCGGCTGCTGACTCCCGTCCCCAGCCCAGAACCAACGGGCAAGGGGCGCCTGCGGGAGTCCCTAGCTCGTCCTCCAGCGAGCGAGCGAGCGAGCGGAAGGAAAAGGAAGGAGAAAGAGCTCCACCGAGGCCGCTGCCTCCCCTGGCCCACAGGCGTGGACGGGGCCTCGGGCCACAGGCATGGACGGGGCTCCAGGCCGCAGAGACGGCCTCCAGATCTTACAGTGCAGTATAGGAACTAGAGAAGGACATGGACAGGCAACGTGCCGGGAAGCAATGGAGCCTGGGCAGAGCTTCCTGGAGGAGGCGGTGCCTACAGTGGGGACTGATGAATGAGCAGGAGTTCATTAGACCAAGAAAGGTGTTCCAGAGAAAACGAACATGATCCTTGCATGGGGGGACGGGGGAGCGAAGCCACGTGCTCCGCAGGGGTGGTAGGTGGGTGTCCAGGCTGAGGGAGTGCTGTACTAGGCAGGGACTGGAGAGGCTGTGAAGAAGAGGCCAATGCCCTAACAGGGACAGGCCGCTCAGGGAGGCAGAGCAGAAAGGATTGGAGGGGTCCATGACGGGGCCAAGCGGTTTCCAGGTGGAGGGCAGGAGCCAGAGAGGACTGGGAGTCAGGTGGAGAAAGAGGAAGTGGGTGGAGGGTGGAGAGATGAGGGTGGAGGATGGAGGGGGGAGGGGGAGGGGGGAGGATGGAGAGATGAAGGTGGAGGGTGGAGGATGGAGGGTGGAGGGATGAGGGTGGAGGGTGGAGGATGAGGATGGAGGAGGGAGGGGGGAGGGGGAGGAGGGAGGGGAGGGGGAGGGGGGAGAGTGGAGGGGGAGGGTAGAGAGGGAGGGGGAGGGGGAAAGGGGAGGGGGGAGGAGGGAGGGGGAGGGGGAGGGAAGGAGAGGGCGAGGGAGGGGGAGGGTGGAAAGGTGGAGGGGGGAGGGTTGGAGGGATGAGGGTGGAGGGTGGAGGAGGAAGGGGGAGGGGGGAGGAGGGAGGGGGGAGGGGGGAGGGTTGGAGGGATGAGGGGGGAGGGGGGGAGGAGGGAGGGTGGAGGGGGGGAAGGGGGAGGAGGGAGGGTGGAGGGTGTAGGAGGGAGGGTGAGGGGGGAGGGGGAAGGGTGAGAGGCCGGGAGGGTGGGGGAGGGAGATGGGGAGGGTGGAGGGATGAGGGGTGAGGGGGGAGGATGAGGATTGGAGCCCAGCAGATGGAGGGTGGGCCGCAGTCCATGGGATCCGCTCTTGTGTCCTCCCTGCCTCCTCTTGTGGACCCAGGGGCAGCTCTGCTGGGGTCTGCCCCCCTCCACCACGCTGTGGGACCCAGGGGCAGCTCTGCTGGGGTCTGCCCCCCTCCACCACGCTGTGGGACCCAGGGGCAGCTCTGCTGGGGTCTGCCCCCCTCCACCACGCTGTGGGGCCTGCGCTCCCTGCCCTGGCTGCCCGCCTGATGAGCTGTCCCCCCAGGCCGGGGGCCGTCTCCCACATTAGGCGCTGTCCCCCAGGCCGGGTGCTTCCCTCCCCCCAGCCAGCGCTCCCCGCCCCCCTCCCCCACCGGTCGCTGTCCCCCCGGGCCGGGCGCTATCCCCTGAGGCTGGTGCTGTCCCCTCAGGCTAGGTGTTGTCCCCCGAGGCCGGGTGCTTCCGCCCCGCAGCCAGGCGCTTCCCTTCCCTTCCCTCCCCCTTCCACCCCCGCCCCCCCCCCTTCGCTGTCCCAGCCCCGCCAGCCTCGGGCCTCCCACTTTCCCGCCAGGAGCGGCGCACTAGGCCCCACCCCCTCCTGAAGCCGCCTGAGAGCTGCAGGGGTGCCCAGGTGTGCAGGTCACATGACCGGCCTAGCGCCGTCCTCTGGTCTCCGGGGCCTCCGCTCTCTGCCCCGGCCCCTCGGGCCCCCGGCCCCTGGTCTCCTTGGCGGCCAGGCCGCGGGCCCCGCCGTCTGGGGAGGAGCGGCCCGGTGGCGCTGGTTGGACGGGCGCTCGCTCGGCTGCGTCCCGGCCAAGCCTCCCCGGGCCGTGGCCACAGGGTCCAAGAATGCGCCCGCTGCGGCGGTGGCGCCAACGCAGCCGGAAGCTCCGGGCGCCCAGGCCCGGGCGGCCCCCGGGCCTTCTCCCCAACCACGGGGCCGGGGGGGGGGGCTCGGGGGCTCCGGGAAGGGACAGAGCAAGGGCGTGGCAGTGCAGGACGCCGGACGGAGCCGGAAGTCCTTTCGGGAGACGCCGGCCGGCCGCGGGGGGGCACCCCGGCACCCCCCAGCAACCCCCCCAGCTCCGCGGGCCCCGGGGGCGGGACCCCACCCCCACACCGGGCCACAGCTTCGGCGTCCCTTTCCATTTCCCTGACCGTACGGGGCGACCCGACCTCTCTGCAGGCGTGGTTGCCATGCTTCCCCAGTGCAGGTCGCCAGTGTGGCCTCGGGCAGTGCCACAGCTCGGGACTGAGTCTCTCTCTCTCCCTCTCGCTCTCACAGACACACGCACACACACACAACACACACACAACACGCACTGCCGGTGTCCATCTGAGCAAGGAACCACACGGCAGGACGGCGGTAGATCCTCCTGCCTGAAGACACCGGCGGCCAGCGCAGCCCGGGCCGGGCCTGGGGCAGGGCAGCGGGGCGGGGAGCCAGCCCCAGCCTCTGTGCCCAGCCTCAGCCCTGCCCACCAGGGATGGCCATCTGGGCCTGTGCGGCCGGGCCCCACCGGCCAGGTGGGGAGGGAGGAAGAAAGAAGGTTCCCGCAATTCGGGTCTTTCTGGGAAGCCGGGCAGGCGAGACCGCGTGGGAATAGGGGCTTCGCAGAAGGGACGCCACCGCCCCGCCGCTCCCCAGGGCCACGCAGAGCCCGGCACAGAGCCGCGGGGGTGCGGCCGTGAGCCCCACCCGCCCGCAGGGACCGAGAGAGGGCGCGGAGCTGCACCCGGCTGCGCTGCGGTGAGGCCCCGCCCAGCTCGGGGGCCGTCACCAAGGTCTCGACTCAGGTCCCGTGCACTGTGACCCCCGCCCCTGCCACGGTGACCCCCCAAGCTGCCGAGCGGAGCTTGCGGCCCCCGAGCCACCATACCCGCCTGGTCTACGTGGCTGGGGCGGGGGGGGGGGGCCGAGGAGGAGGCACGGCGCCCCCTGGGCAGATGGGACTCTGAGGTCCTCAGCGTCATCTTCCCGGAGCCCGCAACTCCCGAGTCCCAGCCTGGGGAAGGAAGGAGAGCCGGGCGGGAGCTCGGCCCTCGGGGGGTCCCCCCACCCCGTCCGGGGACCCCCGAGAGGCACCCCGCCATCTGCAGGCCGAGGGCCAGCCAGCCTCGGCCACTTGCTCTCAGAGCCTGGGCCTCCCTGTCCTCTCCTCTGTGAAGTGGGAGCCCCGAGCCCTCCTCGGGGGCGGGGGGGGGGGAGGGGGCGGGCGGGGGCCCCTCGACAGAAGCCGTTGCAGAGGCCAAGGGGCGGCAGTTCCACTGAAGACAGCTCTCAGGCGCCTCCCGCCCCTTTCTTGGCCCTCACACGCCATCAGCCTGTGCCTGGAGCCCGGTGACACCAACCTGGCCACCCCCCCGTCACCCGGCCCTCCCTCCCCTGGTCACGGCCAGTGCTGCGCCCCACCCCCGGCCCCCTTCTCCAGGCCCCCAGCCCCCCCTCGGATGACCACACACCCTAGCCGGGGTCAAGCCAGACTCCTCCGCCCGCCCATGTGCCGGGCCCAGCACCTGCGCAGAGTGGACCCGCGAGGGACCCCCGACGGCAGGGGCAGGGGGACCCTGAGCTCCGCTTTGCCCGGGAAGGTATCCGTCCGGGTCCCCCCCCCAAGCCCCTCCGGCCTTGCCCGGCCGGGCGCAGCCCCCGGGCTGGGGAGCTAGACCGGGAGCGGTGTTCCACTCGGCTGGCCGCCCTATCTCAGGCCATCTTGCCGCCAAGGTGGCTGCTCCTCCCGCCCGGTATCTGGGGCCCCTCATCTCCCCGGCAGGCAGGCTCGCCCTGACTTCTCTCCCGGCGTCCCAGCCTCCTGCTCCGTGATCGCCCCCACCCCACCCACCCACCCACTCACCCACCCACCCACCCATTCCCGTCGCCCAGCGCAGTCTGAGCGATGGCTCTCGCCCCCAGGAAGTCCCTGCTAGGGCACTGGTCAGCTTTGGGAGCCGGGAACCCCCAGGGCAGAGCTGGGGGGCTGTGGCCCCGCCCACGATGGAGCCCCCCCACCCCCAAGTCCGATGCAGTGCACGCCCTGCAGGAGGCCCCGGTCTCAGCCCCACGCCGGTGCTCCCACCGTCCCACGGGGACCACGCCTGTGCCGCCCAGCCCCCTCCCTCCCCCCCTCCCCCCCGGGGGTCCTGCAGCCCGGCCGCCCCCGCCGCCTACCTTCCTGCCGGCCTCGTTGTTGTGCAGGTTCATGAGGCGCCGCGCGTTCTTCTTGATCTCCCGGGCGTCCACGAAGCGCCGGGAGAAGTCGATGCCGTAGCGCACGTCGGCGGAGCAGCCGCCCCACTTCCAGCCCTCCGCCTGGTTGTAGTAGCCCTGCTTCTCCCGGTCGCAGCCGCAGTTGCTCAGGTTGCCCTGGCTGCAGGCCGCGGTGACGGCGTGGGCCACGCCGGCCGCCGTGATGGCGTAGGTGAAGGCCGCCTCACGGCTCCCTGCGGGGGGGGGAGGGGAGAGGCGGGGGGCGGGGGTGAGAGCCCTTCCGTGACCTCCGTGCTGGAGGGGCCTCTGCGCTCCAGGGCGCTTCGGCTCGAGGCGGGGGGCCTTGCCGCTCGAGCCGCAGCGTCGTCGTGTTCGAGAGCGCCTTCCGCAGGACCCCGGGGACCCCCGCCCTCCCCCCGAGCTTCCGAGTCGCCAAAGCACTCAGTGTGCCCTGGCCCCCCCTCCAGCAGGGAGGAGTACTGTACCCCCTGCGGCACCCCGGCAGGGAGGAGGGCCGAGACCCCTCCCAGCAGGGACCGTCCTGGCCCCATTTCCCTGGATCCCGGATTAGAGCAGGTGCTGGACATGAGGGACTAAGGGTGTGACAGGTGGAGGCCAGCCCCTAGCAAGCCACAGGGCCCCCCCATGTCTCCTTGGGACCCCACGGAGCTCAGGAGGCCACCGGCTCTGGCAGCGTCTTCTCGGGCTGCCCGTCCATCGCCCTCCAGGCCCCCAGCCTCTCTCTCTCCTCCACCAGCCTCTCCCTGAAGCCACCGGCCCCGGACCTTCCAGGGCTCCCAAGCGCCGCTGCAGGCAGAGCCCAGCCCAGGACTGAGCCGGGAGGGTGGGAGGGAACCCCCCCTGTCCTCTACCCGGAACACCTCAGGCCTCTCGGTGCTGCTCACAGTCCTCTGCGGGCTTCCTGGACTCGGGGTGGAATTCCCTGCCCCTTCGTGCCCAGTCCTAAAGGCCTTCCAAGCTGGAAGGGAGTCCGGTACCCCAGTTCCTGAGCCCTTGCCTCCCATGGCTTGGGCCTCTGTCGCTCCCAGAGGGGCTTCCTGGGGACCCCTGGGTCCAGAGCCCCCTCAGGTGAACACGCGCCATTCGGATTCCTTCTTGTTCACAGCCCTGCTGGGCCCTGTGCTGCTCTGTCCTGCCCGGGGCCGTCTCAGCTCCTCTGGGCCTCGCAGTGTGTTCGAGGCTGTGTCTGCCTGGCAAATCCAGAGCCGCTCTGGGTGGACGTCTGCCTGCCATCTTCCGGTCAGCCTCGGGACCCCCGCCCCACACGGCACAGCCCTGGGGCCGGGCGCCCAGGTGCTAGCCTTGCTTCGGGGCTGGGGTGCTCCCCAAGACCGAGAGCGGTCAAGGGTCAGGACCTGCGCCATGGACGTCTATTGAGTGCCAACCGCGTGCCTCGGGGCTCGGTCAGGAGACGGATGAGCAGGCCAGGCCAGGGTGATCTGCCCCGGCCAACTCCACGCCGGAGGATTGGGGGGGGTCGGGGGGGGCTCCTAGTGGACACTCGCCACAGCAAGCCACGCGACAGCAGAACCAGGATGGAAGGAGGCGTGACCCCGGGTCCCCGGGCCAGCTGGGAGCCCGGGATTCCCGCGCTGCCGTCCGTCCTGGCGTCCTGACGTCGCCCCGGGCAGCTCCGTGCTGACCCCCAGGCGCTCCCGAGGCCTCGCTGGGGTCAGCGCTCCCCTGACCCTGCCCAAGCGGGCCCAGACTCATCGTCTGAGCAGTGACTCCCCAGCCCGCCACTCCCGCCGAGCCCTTTCCTATTTCGCGAGATGAGGAGGAGGCGCGGAGCAGGGAGAGCGGGGGACACCGTGCGTGCGAGGCCCCACGGGAGGGGCCCCGTGCACTGGGCTGGCTGAGGCGGGGGGGGGGGGGGTCTCCGCCCTCATGCTGGGGAGGACGCTGGCTCCGAGGGCTTGCAGCCCATCTCCCACCTCTGAGTGCCCGGGCGTGCGATGGGAAGCACACCGCGGCTCTAGGCTGGAAGACCAGATCCTTGGTACCTGGGCCTGGGTGGGAGGCTGGCTCCACACCTCTGAGCTAACTTCGGGTCCCCACAGCCCCAGGGCCGGGTGGGGGGGGGCACTGGCTGTCCGGCTCCCTGTCTGATGGATGGAATGGCTACGCAGGCCCCCAGGCCCGGGCTCTGGACACTCCCCGTGCCCAGGACTCCCCTTGTGCGGTAGCTCGGGCTGTAGTGGCAGGACCCAGGTCTGATTATCTCGTGGACACCCGACTCACGCCTGCCGGTCCCCAAGTCTGAGCGGGTCTGGGCCCTTCCCTAATCTACCTTCTCTTATCTCACAGCACCTCATGAGATGAGTGATCCTAACGGGACCCACCATCACGGAGGCGGGGGAAACTGAGGCTCGGGAAGGGGTTTGTTGCAGGCAGTGCTGGGAGCAGAGGCGGCGGATGGACCGCCGAGAGGGCTGTCCCGAGGCATGCCTGGCTGACCCTCCGTGCCACGCCGTCCCCGATGCCACAGACACGCCCAGCCCATCTCTGGAAAACGCCAGCTGAGGGTTGGCCGCCCTGCAAGAGCCCTGGGGCGGGCGGCGAGTCCCGGAGGTGCAAGGCCACTAGCCTGGTGCACGATAACCACTGTCTTGCCGGCCGAGGCTCGCACCACTAGCCCCAAACGGCCCTGGTGGCATTCGGTGCCATCTCTCTTGAGGGGCTGCCAATGCCCACCTTGCCTGTGGGCACCTAGAGCCAGCAGCAAGCAACAGAACCCAGGGCCACCTCCATCACCTGGGTGGCCAGAGGTCCAGGGCTGGCCGCGACAACCGGACGTGTCACAGGACTTTCAGGACAGGCCCGGGGCTCTCTAGGTTCAGTGCAGGCTTTCTAGAAACAGCTTCTGCCCAGGGCCTGCCCAGTCATCCCTGCCCAGCCCTCCTCTCCACCGGCATTCTAGAAAAATCCAGGTCATCAGGGCAAGAGTAATGACCTCATTGCCATGGGGGTGAACTGCCAGGACACCGGCTCGCCGGGGCGCTGGGGACCCCTGAGCTCCGCTCTTTGCTTAGGTTATCCAAGCGTCTGTCTTGCCCGGCCCACGTGTCGGGCCCTGGGTGACACGGGGCGGCTCTACAGTGCCAGCCAGACCCCAGGCCAGGGGCAGAGGCCTGCCCACGCTGGAGCTGCAGCCTCGGCCACCCGCAATCCCTTACCCCGACGCCCAGGAGGACCCTGCCCGGGGCCTGGCCGACTGTAAGAAGCTTCCCGAAAGAACGGATGAGCTACAGGGCAAAGAGATGTCAGCACGGGGGGGGGGGGGCCCTCCCCCCCCAGGCGGGCACGGCTCTCTCCACCCCTCAGAGCTGTCTGCTGCTGCTGTGTCCACACAGGCGGGGACGTACGTTTTTTACAGCCATAACTGAGCTTAAGATGACTGGTTAACTGTGCTGGTGGAGGCCCTGGGCGGCCTCCTGGAAGGAGAGCCGGGAATCGGGAACAGCAATGGCAGGAGAGGCTCAGAGTCTGTTCAGGGATGCTCCCCCATCCCTACCAAGGGGCTGAGGGTCAGAGAGGGCCAGGGCACCCGAGAGCTCAGGAGATGGCTGCCCTGATGAAGCGACTGCGGCCGCACAGGGCGCAGGGCTCGTGGGCCAGGAGGAGGCGGGATCAGGGGTGGCACCAGGAGCTCCCGTCCACATGCTGAAATGGCAGGCCGGGCGGCCGGAGCAGCCGAGGGACCGTGCCGCACCCCCGGGGCCCCCCTCATCGGCTCCACGGCCGTGCGTGTAGGGCACGTGGGTCACGGTCCCTCCCGCGCGTGCTCCGTGCAGGCGCACACGCGTGTACCTGGGAGGGTACGCGGGTTCTGCTCGAGCTCAGTGCCGTGAGAATGGGTGATGGGGGGCCCGTCCCGGAGGCCGCGCTCCTCGCTGCCAGCCCGCGCCCCGCCCTTCCTAACACTGTCGGTAACCCACAACTACAGAAACACGCTGCTCCGTGGAAAACCGGCACAGGCAGGGTCTGGATGTGATTCAAAGGCACAGAGGGCCCCAGCTTCTGTCTCCAGTACCAACCAATCGA
>NC_063161.1:3165689-3198016 GCF_023159225.1 Perognathus longimembris pacificus | reverse complement strand
GAGGGACAGCGCTTGGGCCCTGAGTTCAAGCCCCATTGTGGACACACACACACACACACACACACCCTCACAGCTGTCAAATCAACAGCGCTCATCACGGTTGCCCAGTTCTGAGGATCTAGTGAAAACCTCGGAACTGCACGTCGTCAGCGGGGCCGCACGCATCGGCGATGGTGGCCCGCACCTGTACCTGGGAGGCTGAGGCAGGGGAAGCGGGAGTTTGAGCCCAGCCTGAACGACTACAGAGCAAGACCTCATCTCCGAGAGACGCACGCACGGATGCGTGGTGGCGCTGTCCAGCACAGGAGCGGTGTGCAAAGGCGGTCTGGGGGACTCGAGTCACGTGACTGGCCTAAGAGCAGGCCAGACGCCTTGTGGCCGGGGTCAGGCCCAGGCTGTGCTCAGCCCACTGTCCAGGATGAGGAATGCCCGGAGTTCTGCCTTCCTGTCTCCCGGTCCCAGGACCCCCCCCCCCCGCCCCCCGTCAGCCGGATTCCCGCCTGGCCCTTTTACCAGCCGCTCCGCCACCAGCTCTCGGTCTGCCCCGTGCCCAGAGCCCCGGGGTGATACCGCGAGCTCTGCCCCCCCGCCACGCCTCCAAAAAGCTGGGGCTCCCTGCGTGGCGGTGCCCCGACTTAGGCTAAGGGGGCCCCTCCCACCGCGGCAGGGGCTCGGTGCAGCCGAGAGCCACGGGAGGCCATGGCCGGGGTGTCTGCAGGGAGGGGTCGGCCCGGGCGCAGCCCTGGGATCTGCGTGTGGCTGGGGTGGGGCGGCAGGGAGAGGGGGCCGGGGCCCCCGGGGGGCAGCCAGGACAGGGCCGGCCGGCCAGCTCCCTGCTCACCTGGGACCCCCAACCCTCTCGAGCCCACCTAGTCTAGGACTCGGGGAACGGCCGTCCCCCAGCGGAGCAGGGAGCCCGGGAGACGCCTCCAGGCCCCGCAGGGCCCGCGTTTCTAGACGTTCAGCTGAAGAATCCGAAGTCTCGAGTCCCAGCCCCGCAAGCCTCCGCAAAGAGCCTGGCATGGGCCACGAGGGCTCGGGGCTGTCTGGGCTCTGCTCAGTGAGGGCCGTGGCGGTCCCTGGCCCCATCAGGCAGAGACGTGCCAGCACAAACCTCACAGAGCTGTCTGTGCACGAGGGAGGGAGGGAGGGAGGGAGGGAGGGAGGGACGGAGGGCCGCGTGGAAGTGGGCTACAGGTGCTGATCTCAGAGTGGCCCCGGGCGTGGGCGGGCAGGCAAAGGGCCAGTATCTGTGTCCATGGGTGTTTAAACAGTGTAGCTGTATGTGTGTAGGTGTGTGTGTGCACGCGCACAGGTGTGCACATGTGTATTCACATGCGGGTCACGTGAGTGTGCGTGAATGTGTGTCACTTGCAAACATGCACGTGCGCGCGTGTGTCTGTGCATGTACGTGCACAAGTGTGTGTGCCTAGGCACATGCGTATGTTTTCATGTATATATATGCATTGTGTATACATATTATATATATGCTAACGTACATATACATTGTGTATACATTATATATATATATATGCCTGTTTATGTGAGCGTATAAGCTTTTGTGTGTGTGTGGTGTGCGCCAGTCCTGGGGCTTGAACTCAGGACCTGGATGTTGTCCCTGAGCCTGTGTTTTGCTCCAAGCGAATGCTCTACCACTTGAGCCACAGCTCCGCCCGGGCTTTCTGGTGGTTGGTTGGAGACGAGAGTCTCACAGAATCTCTGCCTAGGCTGTCTTCGAACTTCAGTCCTCAGATCTCAGGATCCTGAGTAACGGGGTTCACAGGCTTGAGACGGGTGCCATGTTCAGAAGCATTGGTGAGTGTGTGGGGGTGTGCGTGCACACGCGCACACACACACACGCGCATGCCTCGGTGCAGGTGTGTATGGGTATGTACGGGCATATACGCATGTACACGTGTCAAAGTGTGTGTGTGTGTGTGTTTCCTTTTCTTCAACGTGTCTGTCCCTCTGCTGTCCTCGGCTGTCCCTGTGTCCTTCTGGCCCCTCTGTCCCTCCGTCTCGGGGCCCTGCTCAGCCCCGCCTGGGCCTGCTGACTCAGTGTCTCCGCACTAAGCTCCTCTCTGCTGTTGTCATAAACACAGCGCCGGGGAAAGTCCCGCCAGGTGCCGAACACGCTCGCGCGCCCGCGCCTCGGGCCTTTGTTCTGACCCAGGGCAGCCGGCACGCGCCGAGCCCCTCGGCCGCAGCGGCTCCAGCTAGGCGGGGGGTACGGGGCCCAGGGCAGGCGGGGGGCCTGGCTGGGCCACACAGCAGGGAGGAGGCCGACACCCAGCGTCTGTGTCAGGTGACTGGTCCCTGCCCCGCCACCTGCAGAGCCTTTCCTTACCCGTGCTGCTGGGGCCAGCTACTCTGCCAGGGCCTCCCTCCTGGTCCTCCCTCCTGGTCCTCCCTCTGGTCCTCCCTCCTGCCCTCAGGGGCTGCTGAGGGTGTGCGGGCTCGGCCCTCCTCCGCGGCCTCCCCGTGCCCTCAGTGCTGTGTGGAGGAACCGACCGCGGGGACGCGGCTCGCCGTTCCCGGCCCGCGGTGAGGATTCACAAGCTGGCCACGGGCATGGAAGAAAGGATGGCTCAGAACCTCGAGGCGCCGTCGGAAGCCAGGCCGGGTCCTGCCCACCTCGCGTGTGTGTCCTGCCTCAGTGGGCCATGTGCCACATCCCAGGAGCACTGGCGGGGCCGCCTGGGCGACACGGCCCCCCTGCTCCGGGTCTGGGAGGGAGCTCGAGCCCCGTAGAGGCCCAGCCTCACCCCTTTCCAGTACCGGGGAGCCGGTCGGCTGACCAGGTGGGGGTCCCCCTCCTACTCCGCCCTTACTTCTTCTCTCCTGTCTGACGGGTCTGCCGGGGGAGCGTGACAATTCCTGCCTGTGACACGTTCTAGTGGCCTCCGGCGCCCGGTGACAAGCCGATGCCCAGCCCATGGCGCCCCGGCTGGACGAGCCTGCCGGGGCCTCGGGGACACCCTAGGGAGGCCCGAAGCTGACCTTTCCCACGCCCCTCGGGAGCTGCCCCCGGGGGGAGGGGCGGGGCTCAGCCGCGGCCGGGGTGTCGCTCGTCGCGTCCTGAGCAGGACGCTGGCCTTGAGCTCCTTCCCACCCCCGGACCCCTTCCTACCGGGCCCTGCGCCTCAGGGAGGTCTGCTCTCCCGGCATGCCTCCCTCCCGCCCCTCGGCCTGGCTCCCCGGAGGCTCCCCGGGTGCAGCCCTGGCCTGGCGCTGAGCAGGTGCTCCACGCGGGCAGACGGAACCGTGGCAGGCGCTGACGGGAGCCCCTCGGCCCCTCCGGGCTGACTGTGCCAGGAAGCCGTGGGCAGCTGACTTCCATTCTCAGGCTGCCCTGCCCTGCCGGAAGACGGCGTCCGGGAAGAGCCTGTCCGGTCTGGGTTCAAATGTCCCCCCCTACCGGGTGACCGGACCTCCTCTGTGCCCTCCAGACTCGTCCTGCTCACTCTGGGGGTGCACAAGTCCCCCTAGCCTGCCGTGCCGCAGGCTCCAGCTCGCCCCTGTGCGTACATGCCCAGCTTGGACGCAAACTCTGCGGACAGAGGCCCGCCACCACCAGAGAGGCCGCACGACCCTCGTCCTTCCCGGGACAGTGCTGTCCCTCCCCGGGGTCTATCTGCAAAGCAGGCCGTGGGGGCGCACTCCGGCAGCCCGGGCTCCCCCCAGGCCCCTGAGATGCGGCCCTCTGCCCCCTCGGGGCCGGCACCCGGGGCCTGCTCGGGCCTCCAGCGGGCCACCCTTTTGCATAGCTCACCCACAAAGCAAACAGAAGCCCAACAGCTGCCTGCTGCCACTCACGTGAGCTGGGATTATGGGCGGCCCTATGCCTGGTCATGTCTGGGGCTGGCACATGACGGGCGGGACTCGGCATTCCCTGGCAGCAGGCGTGGGGCTGGGGCCTGCGTGCAGCCGCAGCCCAGGCCGGGCCCAGCCAGCGGGTCCTGGGACTCCGGGCTCGGGGGGGGGGGGGGTTGGGGGGGGGAGGCTGGAAGCAGACAGGGGGTAGAGGAAAGGCCGGGCCTGCTCAGATCCTCTGCTCTTTCGGGGCTCTCCCTCCCTGGGCCAGGCCCACGGCCCTCCAGCCCTGCCCCCGCCCGCCCTAAGTTACCCCCCATGGCCCCGGAAGCTCCCGCAGCACTGGGGAGACACAGCTTCCTGGCTTCTCAGCCTTGTGCACCCCTCCTTGAAGGCAGGGGTGACTCTCGCAGGGTCATCTCTGCTGAGAGCCCTAACTTAACCCCGGCACCTTGCTGGGTTCCTCGAGATTCTAGCAGATGCCCCGAGCAACCAGAGCCGCCTCCAGACAACGGAAGCCAGGCAGGAGGGCCCAACGCCTCCCTGGTTCTGGAAGCCGACTGTCCCAGGCTGGGCTGGAGACCAGGGGCAGCACGTGCGTGGGGGGAGGCCTCTCGTGGTCTGGGCCTTTCCCTGAGGGGGCAGAGCAAGTGGCGTCCCGGTGGCCCCAGGGAGGGGCCCGGGGGGGGTCATCATGAGAAAGATCCACGACCCAGCCCGGTGCCAGGGGCCCACACCTCCCCTCCCAGCGACTCAGGAGGCCGGGGTCTGAGGGCTGCAGCTTGAAGCCAGCTTGGGGCAGGAAGGTCTCCAAGGAACCAGCGAAAAAGCCACGAGCAGAGCTGGGGCTCGAGTGGCAGCACGCTAGCCTGGAGGGAAAACGCTAAGACACAGTGCACGGGCCCTAAGATCAAGTCCCAGTACCGGTGCACGCCTGCGTGTGCGTGCACTTACACACGCGCACACACCCCCCCCCCCCCGCGTTGGAGTAGTGAGTGCCCCGTCTCCGGAGGCATACAGGCCCTGGCTCAGCTGCTGGAGAAAGGGTGGGCTTTGCGCAGGGGGCGCGGTGCTCTTGCCAAGGGTCTCTCTGCAGTATCCACAGTTAGCCCAGGCCAAGGTCAAAGACGGGGTCTCACCATGCTGTCCCCTCCTCCTCCTGGGGCCAATCATTAATCAGCACCAGCCATGGCGGCTCCCCCACGGCCCCTCCCGCCGTGCCCCGGCTGCCGGGCTCAGCGCACCTCCCGCACGGCAGCCCGGGGGGGGGGAGGGGACCCCCGTAACTCCCCGCAGCTGAGCCTGGACTAGAAGATGCCCCCCCCCAGTCCCCAGACCTCATCCAGGTGCCCGCAGGGGGATCTGATGTGGCCCGGTGCCGCCCTACACGGCCCGTGACCAGAGCCACCGTGGCCGAGGGCGGGGCCCGTGGCCCAGGGCAGCAAGGACGCCACGGGGGCCTGGGCAGGGGCAGGGGTGTGACAGACCCGAGTGACGGGGGGAGGGCGAGTGTGTGAGCAGCTGCCCCCCGACGCTCGCCTCTGAATGCCTGTGGAGGAGAGGGAGGGGCGGGCGCGCTTCCTAACGCCTGGACGCAGAGCCCGGGACCACAGTGCACGCCCTCGGAAGCACAGGGCAGGGGGACAGGGGGATGGGGGACGGGGGACAGGGGAACAAGGGGGCGGGGGGTGGGGGGCAGGAGGACAGGGGATGGGGGACGGGGGGGACAGGGACAAGAGGACAGGGGGACGGGGGACGGGGGACAGGGGGATGGGGGACGGGGGGTCAGGGGGACAGGGGGGACAGGGACAAGAGGACAGGGGGACAGGGGGACAGGGGGAGGGGCAGAGCAAGTGCCCGGACGCTTGCTCCCAAGGGAGTTGAGGGACGGGGCGGGCGCCCAACGCAGGCCCTGCCTAAGGCTGAGGATGGGCTCTGGCTCCCAGATCCGCCCCGCTGTGGGCAGAGCTCGGTCCCTCTGGGCTCCTGGGGGGCCCAAGCTGCCTCCCCAGCCCCCTCTGTGCTCATTAGGTGCCGGGTGGGGCCGGGCGGGAGTCGGTGGCGGGGCTGCTTTGCCCCCCGGGGCCGGGGCAGAGGACCCCCCCGTAGCCGGCCTCAGGGCCACGCCAGCTCTCGCGGCTCCAGTCCTGCTGGCGGCGGGGGCCGATGCCCCCACGGCTGGGCACAGCAAGGCCGTCCGGGGGGGCCTGCGGGGCGACAGACCCAGGGCCCACGCCTGGGAAGCCAAGTGGCCCAGGCCTCAGTTTCCCCAGCTGTGAGTCCGGGTGCTCACAGGGGCGTCACAGCTTGGCGTCCCTGGGCCGAGGGGCCGGGCGGGCGGGCGGGCGGCGGGCACAAGGCGGGCACAAGGCGGGCACTCGTGCCGGTGCCCCGCGAGCTCTCCCAGATGGCACCTGGAAGGAGGGAGCCGCGCTTGGGTGGTATCGCCCCGGGGGAGGAGGTGGTGCCACCCTTCCAACGGTGCCAGGTGCCACCCACAGCTGCTCACCGCAGAGGGGCCCCCGGGGACTTTCCCCTGCGCCACCCCGCAGCCCCTCGCCTGCGCCGCCAGCCCTGCAGAGCCGGCTCTGGCCTGGGTCCCGGCAGCTGGGGCGCCGCTCGGCGGCTCGGGGGGCCCTGGGTTGGGAAGGGCGCGCCGGGCCTGCCAGCCAGGTGGCCAGCGGGCCCGGTGCCGGGCTCCCAGCCCCAGGGGGAGGCCTCGCCGGTCCCCCGGGGTCGGACCCCCACAAGTCCCCTTCTCCCTGCCTGCACCCCTCCCCCCCCAGGGCAGCGACTGCCTCCCTCCCCCCCTCCCCCAGTTTGCCCTCCCCAAACCACCTGGGGAACGCCATGTTGTTCCTGCTCTCTAGGGAAAAACGGGGGCATAAGCCCAGTGCTGGTGGCCCACACCTGTAGCCCTACCCACTCAGGAGGCGGAGGTCGGAGGATCAAAGCCAGCCCGAGCCAGAAAGTCTATGAGACTCTTATCTCCAATGGATCAGCACAAAGCCAGAAGTGGAAGTGTGGCTCAAGTGGCAGAGCACCAGCCCTGAGCTGTGACCTCGTACCGGCACACACACACACACATGCACACACACACACATGCACAGGGATGACGGCCTGGATCGGCCATGCCAATCGCCACGGCGCGCGCCCTGTTCACGACACGGCGTGGCCACGCCCCCGGCCCTCCCCGCTCCTGTTGACCATCGTCCCCCGTCCCCACCCACAAGCTGCTTCCCCCACCGTGCGTGGCACGGTACCCCAGGGGTCCAGCCACGGAAGGGGCTCCTGCCCTGCCCACCCCAAGCCCGGCCTGGAAGAGGGCCGGGCCACAGCACGCTGGCGGAGTCGGGGGGCCTGGCCCGGCGCGTTCCGGGCGCGTTCCGGATGGGAACCCCGGCCCCCAGGCCGGTGGCCGGCCCGCGAGCCCCGACAAGCCCTTACCTACTCGAAGCTCTTGCCCGAAGACCGTCTTCTCGCCCAGGGCGGAGCAGTTCCAGCGGCCGAAGCGGAACTGGTACTGGCACTCGTTGATGCCCATCTGCGCCCCCTCTCCGATCACGATGATGGCATCGGGCCGGCTCTGGCAGATGGCGCGCTGCCGCGGGGCCAAGCCGGGAATCTTGTTGCAGATGATGTTGGCCCCCAGGGCCACCACGGATGACAGTGCTCTGCGGAGACAGGAGGAGGACACGGCGGTGAGGCCCCCGGGGCAGACCTGCCCTGCCCTCCTCATCTCCTTCCCCCCCGCCTGTCCTCACCAGGCGCCCCCCTGCCCCCCAGGGAGCCATGACCCGCGCCTTCAAGGGTCATTTTCCCATTTTCCCGGACCCCACCCGGTCCACGGCCTCCCTGCCTCCCGGCTGCCGGAACCCCAGACTCTGCCCACGGAGGGGCCGCCCTCCCCAGGCCTCGGAGGCAGACACACGAGCCCTCCCCTTCCGGAACGCCGCAGCCAGGGCCACGGCCTGGGACACTGCTGTCCCCACACAGGACACCCAGCTCCCAGAGCACCGGGTTTAACCTCGGCGGCTTCCAGGCCCTGGCTCCCTTCTCCCACCCTACGATCCCGGAGCCAGACGGCAGGGGAGGCGGGCCCCGCAGCCCCCCCACAAAAGATGCTCTGAGCCTCAGTTTCCTCCCGTGCAAAGTGGGCAAAGAAAACAGCTCCTCCACTCCGTGTCTGTGGCTCACACCTGGGACCCTAGCTTCGGAGACGCTGGGGTTCAAAGTTCAAAACCAGCCTGGGCAGGAATGGCTGCGAGACTCTCACCCCAACTAACTGCGAAAGAAGCCAGAAGCGGTGCCGTGGCTCCCCAGGTAGAGCTCTCGCCTGACGGGCAAAACCTCAAAGGACAGCACCCCAGGTCCTGAGTTCAAGCCCAGGATGAGCACACACGTGCACGCATGCACACACACACACACACACACACACACAACACAGAACACACACAACACACACACTACCAGCACAAAAGCAGCAGGGACAGGCCGCTCACTTCTGGGCGACCGAGCGCACCCAGGAACCCATCCGATCACCTCCTGGATGCTGATCTTGGCAGGTGCCACGCTAGCCGCGCCACGTGGGGCCCTGCGGCTGCCTGGGTAATTAACCTCCTGGCAGCCGGGGAGCAAGAAGCCACCCGCCAAGCCCACTCTCCCTAGAGGTGTTGTAGGGAGTGTTTGTTTGTTTTCGTAATGAGGTGAAATTCGCATCGCATCAAATTAACCGTTTTAAAAGTATACAGCTCCCTCCTGGCCTTTTGGTGCACACAGGGTTGTGCAACTCCAGCTTCTATCAAGTTCCAAGATGTTGTCATCACCCCAATAGGAAACTCTGTCCACATTAGCAAGCTGCTCCCTGTGTCTCCTCCCTCCCCCCGGCTCGGCAGCCACTAATCTGCTCCGGGTTCCCACGGAGTTGCAGTTCTAGACATTCCATGGAATCTTACAAGGCACGCAGTCCTTTTGTCCCGGGCCGCTTTCACGGAGTGGAATGTTTCCACCGTTCATCCGCAAGGTAGCACGAACCCGTGCCCCGTTCTTTTTGAAGGCTCAATAATATTCCACTGCCCAGCAAAGCTGGGGGTTGTACATCCACCCACGGTGGATGGTGGCTTGGACTCGCTTGCAGCACTGTTGCTGGCAGTCATTTTCAGCCTCCCGGGCACTCGGTGGAGCTGCTGGGTGTTTTCACTTTCGGAGGAATGACGAGCTGACTGGCTTTCGGCACCCAGAAAGGACCCCAGAGACAGGTGGAAAAGGATGCGGATCCAAAACAACAGACTGAGCGTGCTTAGCGGAGGGAGGGAGAACACAAGGGTGCCCACAGCGGCCACCAGGCCCACAGGTGACACCAGGCCCACAGGTGACACCAGGCCCACAGGTGACACCAGGCCCACAGGTGACACCGGGCCCACAGCGGACACCGGGCCCACAGGTGACACCGGGCCCACAGGTGACACCAGGCCCACAGCTGCCACCAGGCCCACAGCGGCCACCAGGCCCACAGGTGACACCAGGCCCACAGCCGCCACCAGGCCCACAGGTGACACCAGGCCCACAGCTGCCACCAGGCCCACAGGTGACACCAGGCCCACAGCTGCCACCAGGCCCACAGGTGACACCAGGCCCACAGCTGCCACCAGGCCCACAGGTGACACCGGGCCCACAGCTGACACTAGGCCCACAGCGGACACCGGGCCCACAGGTGACACCAGGCCCACAGCTGACACTAGGCCCACAGCGGACACCGGGCCCACAGGTGACACCAGGCCCACAGGTGACACCAGGCCCACAGCTGACACCAGGCCCACAGGTGACACCGGGCCCACAGGTGACACCAGGCCCACAGCTGACACCGGGCCCACAGGTGACACCGGGCCCACAGCTGACACTAGGCCCACAGCAGACACCGGGCCCACAGGTGACACCAGGCCCACAGCGGACACCAGGCCCACAGGTGACACCGGGCCCACAGCTGACACTAGGCCCACAGCAGACACCGGGCCCACAGGTGACACCAGGCCCACAGCGGACACCAGGCCCACAGGTGACACCGGGCCCACAGGTGACACCAGGCCCACAGTTGACACTAGGCCCACAGCTGCCACCGGGCCCACAGCGGCCACCGGGCCCTGGGGAGCGGGGTGGGGCGGGGCGGGGGGCGCTCTCCTCCTGCCACCGGGCCTCGGCGTTTTCCCAGGGACGCTGGCCCGTCCCTGTGTGGTGCGGAGCCGCCCCACGTGCAGCACCCGCAGCTGACACTCAATCCCCGGGCCCGCCCACCCGCCCCGCCCACTGATCGGGCCCAGACCCCCCTGGGTCTCCCACGGGCATAATGGGCAGACACGCCCCGGGCAGGCTTTGAGGAAGGGCATGTGGACGGGCCGGGTGCCCGCGGGCTGGAATCCGGGGAATTCGGCCTCAAGTAATTGTAGATCCTCGGAACCCGGGCCGGGGAAGGAGATGGACGGGAGCCACGTCGGGCTCCCGGCCACGGGGAGCTGGACCTGCCGGACTCCCCCATTCCCAGAGGCCCTCCCCACCCCCACCAGCTCCTGCCACGAAGCCCTGCTGCCTCCTGGGGGACAGAGCTCAGCCAGCGCGGGACGGCAAGTCGTCAAGGAGCCCCATCCCGGTCTCCCCCCTTCCAGCCCACCCAGCCACCCCGGCTCCGTGCTCTCTGCCAGCTTCAGAGACCTGCCAAGCACCCATTCCCTGGGGTCTCACCCACCACCCTCGCGGGTCTGTGGGTCCCAGGGGCCAGGGTGCTGCGGCTCCGCCCACCGTACCCCAGAACAAGCCCCGCCACGCCCCAGCCGCGCACCCGGGCACGAAGCGGGACGCAGCAGGGGCCCGGGACCCCCTAGCTCCCCCTCGAGGAGACAGGACAGGGGACCACAGCCAGGTCTGCGCAGAGCCGGCTCCCCCGAGGCTCCGGCCCCGAGGGACGGGCGGATGCTGCGATCACAACCCCACGAGGGCAAGACCACCTCGGGGCGGGCAGAGACCAGCCACCCCGCTCCCGAGGGAGCCGCAAGCTGCCACCCTCCCATCGCCGGGACGAGGGGGCTTACGAGGCGGAAACCCGGCAAACGGCAAGTGCCCCGGGGGGCCGCGGGGACTGCTGCCACCCGCGAGAGGCTGGGCTTTGGTTCTCACACCGCCGCGAGCTACCTGAATCCCCTTCTTGTTCTGGTGCCAAAGGGACTGAAGACAGGTGTCCAAACAAAGCCTTCCACACCAGTGCGCGCAGCGGCGCCATTCACAACAGCCAGTGAGTGGAAACAACTTGTTGATGGGTGAGTGGCTAAACACAAAATGTGGTATGTCCACAGAATGGAATACTATTTGGCTGTAAAAAGGAATGCAGCGCCCATTCATACCACAATGTGGAGGAAGCTCAAAAGGATGAAGCGTGGAGAAAGGAGTCAGACACCGAAAGCTGCCTGGTGTCAGAGTCCATTTATGTGAGATGTCCAGAATGGGTAAATCCACAGAGACCGAACGCGGATCTGCGAGCCCCAGGAGCTGGAAAGGGGGAAGCGGGGGGAGTCTCCTCAGTAGGGGTGGAATTTCCATCTGGAGTGATGGAAAGCTTCCGGAACCAGATAGAAGGTTGCGCAATAGTATAAAAATACCAAACGGTACGGAATTAGATACCTGGAAGTGATGAATCTTACTTTATGTGTATTCCAATCACCACTTTTTAAATGGCTCTGATAGGACCCTTGTTGGTGGGGGGGGGGGGGAGAGCCGGGGGGGAGGGGTGGGGAGGGACGGGAACAGCCCTGAGTATCGGGGGCCAGTTCACAGGTTCAAAGCCAATCAAGAGGGGGTTTGGTTTGTTTTTTTTCCTTTTTGGCTGTTTTGGTTTTCTTTGCTTTTTGTCTTTGGGAGGCACAGAAATGGAGGGACAAAGGGCGAGCAAATGCAGCCGTGGGATTCGCGACGTGGAGAATGAACTCCACCACTTGTGAGTGGGGACGGGCGGGTAAAACCGGGAGAGAGCGAGGGAAGGGGCGACGACACCGTCGGAAAGGAAATGTGCCCTTCACCCGGCTCACCTAACCGCAACCCCTCTGCTTTTCACATTGTCAAATAAAAAGTGTTGGTTTTTAAGGTGGACCCAAGGTTGGCACCAGTGGCTCACGCCTATGCCCCTAGCGACTCTGGAGGCTGAGATCTGAGGATCGTGGCTGGAAGCCAGCCCGGGCAGGAAAGACCACGAGCCCCCTCCATTAACCACCCAGAAGCTAGAACCAGAGCTGTGGCTCAAGTTGCAGAGTGCCAGCCTTGAGCAAAAAAAGACTGAAGGACAGTGCCCAGGCCCTAAGTTCAAGCCTAGGACCAGCATGTGTGTGTGTGCACACACGTACACACACACACACGCGAATCAGATCTGCAGGTGACATGGAGTATCAGTGACTGGAGACCAGACAGGGTCACTAACTCAGAAATAATGTCCAAATCACCTTTCCTTCCTATCCCTGATTCTAGGCATGCCCTCGGGGCCAGCCTGGGCCCGGGGTCCCATCCTTGCGGGGCTAACCTCCTGAGCCTTCCCTCCACGGCGGTGGCCAGGGCCCAGAGAGGGTCGGGGAGCTGCCTGGGGCCGCCAGCCCCGCTCAGGACTGGGGCGATACTTTCCCAGGGGAGACTGGAGTGTGGACAGCACAGTGGGAGCTAGACTCCCCCTTTCATTTGTCCTAAGACAGAATCTCACCATGCAGCCGAGAACTGGCCATACGGAGCAGCCTGGCTTTGAACTCACAATCTCCTCTGAGTGCAAGGATTATGGGTGTGGATGATGATACCTAGCTAGATCCTCCTTTAATTCTCAAAAGACAGCTTGAATCACAGCACCCTTTCCCAAAGTCCTCCAGGGCATTCATTCAGGCATGCATTCGTTCAGTGGCTATTTATGCACTCACTCACTTTTGCTCATCCGTTCATTCATTCACTGGTGATTCGCAGCACTGGGAGTCTGGCTGTGGTCTCGGCCCCTCCCAGGGGTCCTGTGCCTCATCTAAAGCAGGTCCTGTCACCCGCAAGCCCGGCCAGAGCCGGGGCTGCAGACCAATCCCGTGGCAACTGGTACAAAACCTCCGGGCCAGCAGCCTCTGCGGGCATCGGGCCCCAGGTGGACTGGGCTGTGCGCTGGGGTTGCTCCGCACGTTACCCCCGCTCGCCCCAGACAGGCCCAGCACGGCCCCCACGGTGGGAGAAACCTCCTCCCACCCCGGCTCTTCCCAGGTGCCAGGGGCCGGGGCCGGGGCTGGCGGGCTGCGCGGGCCACAGGCAGCGACGCCTAGGGAGGTATCACCGCATGCGGCTGGCTTTCCCATGGAAAGTTCTGCTCTGGGCTTGTCCCTCTCCGCTCCAGGGCCTCAGGACATGGGCAAGGTGCCAGGAGGAGGCGGCCAAGTGGGAGCCTGGAACTTTCCTTACCCCCAGAAAACAGCTCCAAGGAGAAGGGGCTCAGCCCAGGCCCCAGGGGGCGGTGGACGGGGCCTCGGGCTCAGGCCAGAGGCTGGCGGGGGGGGGGCCGGCGGGGGTGTTTTCTGCCACACCTGGCACTGGGTACCCAGCCGCCGCCACGCGGTTCTACTGCTGTGCCAGCCAAGTGCCGGGACACCCACGCACAGTCCTCTGGGGCAGCGGTGGAGGCTGGCGAGCGCAGTGGGAACCTGCCTCGTCCATGCCAGGAGAGGCCTCAGGCCCGGTTCCCGGGCCACGGTGCCTCAGTTTCCTCCTCTGTCCGTGGGCATGAGGCCGGCCAGAGGCACAGCGGGGCTGCCGCGGCGGGGGCCCCGTGCACTTGGTAGCTGGCCCAGGGTGCTATGCAGTGCGTGTGGGCCATGGCTGACCCTCCGGGCTGGGGTCTGGGGACGCACTCCGGACCTGCCCCCTGGACGCATGGCCTCAAGCCCCCGGCTCTAGCCACTGTGGGGTCAGTGGACACCAGTAGCCCACTCTGGGGTCCTGGAGGCGATGTACCCCAGCAGCCTGCCCACCCATGCCTAGGCCCACCCCAACACGGTCCTTCCTCTGACCCAGGGGTCTCTCGCCAGTAAGCAGGCATCTACACCACCCAGGCAAAGCTTGGCTGCTCCAGACCCCCTGGGCTGGGGGGGGGCTCCTTGGACAGCCTTCTTCCTGCAATGCCCTCAAGGAGAAGTGGGGTACACTCCTATCTCACAGGAACCCCGAGGCCGGGAGAGGGAGCAGTGTCTCCCCTGAACTCAGGACTAGAGCGATCCTACCCTCTCCCAGCCTTTGGGCGACACCACTGCTTCCTTCAGAAGACAACTTCCAAAGCCTGTCCTGACGGGTGGAAGTAAGTCCTTCATGTGTTGGATTTGTGCTGGAGACAGCGCCCGCTATGGCTGGACTGCGCGGAGTCCCCTCAATGTTCTGACATCAAAGCTTCAGGATAGATACCGTCACCCTCTTCATTCTCCTGGAACGGGAAGCCGGGGTCCGGGAAGGTGTTGCTGCCTGCCCAGCTCAGGCAGGCCGAGAGGAAATCCCCCACCAACCGCGGCCCGAGACGGAGACGTCCCCGGGGAAGGCAAAGGGCAACCAGTGCCCCCCACCCCCAGCACTGCTCCTGCCCCGGCGGACTGAGCCCTCCTAGAAGGGGGTCCGAGGGCTCCGTGGGGACCCCTCCCCCGCGGCGCCCCCACGGCTCCTGGTTTGAAAGTCCTCTCTCCGAGGGGCCACCAGAACCTGCACAGGCCCCACCTTCTAGAACCAGCCTGAATCCCCTGGGCCTTGAGTCTCCCACTCTTCCCACCAGAGCTGTGGGACCAGGAAGGGTCCCTGGGGACGAGGGCACTCCCTCCCTAGCTGGCCGGAACCTCCTGCCCAAGCCTGTCCCCAGTGTGGAAGGGCTTTCCCAGGGCAAGACCACATCCACTGGCCCCTGGCCCCCGGCCCAACCCGCAGGCCCCAGCCTGGGCCCCTCCCCGCCCCAGCTGTAGGCTACTTCTGGGTGGTCTGATTGGCGGGTGCAGGTGTCAGTCATGAAGCTGGCCCCGCCCCCCCCCAGGATTCCACCTCTCCCCTCTGCAGATGGTCCTTCCGACCACACCCAACTCTCATCTCAGATCCCCCCACCCCGGGGGCAGAGACCCTGCCTCACCTGACACTCAGACACCCCGCCACCCCCTTAAGGCGGGACGCTGGCCCCTTCACCCCCTGCAGACGCCAGGGCCCCCCCCTCGCCCCGGTTGAGGGTAGGAGGACCCCTCCACCTCTTCAATCCGAGTGGTAAGGACAGGCTGAACGAGCGCCCCCCCCAGGTCCCCCCGCTGCCCCGCCCCGCTGCCCAGCTGCCCAGCTGCCCCAGCCGGTCCAGCCCGCGCTCCCGGCCGGCCCCAGCACCTCACTCCGCAGCAGCGCTTCCTCCTTGGGCATCCTCAGGCAAACTATTTGAAGAATGTTCTAATTATCTGCGATCGGCCAGGAAGGCGGGCCTGGGTCCACTCATCCAGGAAGTCACCCCACACCCGGGAGGGCGGTGGCTGGCCCCCAGCCTCTCCCTCAGGTGGGCAGGCGTGGTTGTCCCTGCCAGCCTCTGAGGGGCAGGAAGGGGGTCTTCCTCGACTCTGCCCTCCACCGCCCCCCCCCCACGGGCGGGTCCCCGGGGGCAGGGGCTAATGAGCCCCTGTGTTCCTGCCTGACAAATGGAGACGTGACTGTCTTCTAGGGCAGGGGTTGCCCCTCAGACCCTCAGCCGCCCCCCACCGACGACAGACCAGCCGGCCTCACCAGAGCCAAGTTCCTGGGTCCCCAGACACCTGTTGCTCGGAGCTAGAGAAATCTGACCAGGGCCCCTGCCAGGGCCAGCGCCGGGCACCCTCAGGGCCCCTTGTCCATGTCTCTGCGATGGGAGGGACAGAACCGGTCTGAGCAGGTCCCCCCCCCCCCCCGCCGTGGGCCACCTCTCCTTTCTCAGGCCCTCTTTGAGTTGGCTCTACCAGAGCAGCCCCAGCTCCACAGGGGGACACGGGGCTGGGGGTGTCACACAGACCCCCTGGGCTGTCCCCAGCCTGTTTCCCATCTGGAAATCAGGGACAGTCTGCCCTCCTTTGGTAAATGGCCTTCCTTTCTCCTCACCCAGACAAGAAGAACCTGGACCCAGGTTAGGGTCCTGCCAACCAGGCCATCTCGCCTGTCTGTCCCCTGGCCTGCACCTGTGTAGGAGGGACGGGGGGCAAAGGGCCACCCTGGTAAGCCCCCCCCACCCACCCACCTACAGCAGCTACACAGGAGAGGCCTTGCCAGCCCAAACTTACGGAGGCCACCAAGAGAGACCACCCAGAAGGGCCCTGGAGTCGGCCAGGGGCTCGCCCGCCCGCCCCAGCAAGGGCAGATACCCCCCCAGGCCTAGTCTCAGGAATGAGGTCCCGCCTCTGCTCCCTCCCCCGCCGGCGACAGAGAGGAACTGAGATGACAGCCCAGGTATCCCAGGCTGGAGCCTAGAGGCCCCTCTGGCTGTAGGGTCTGAGTTCCAGTGGTGCTCAGGCTGACTCACTGGCCTCTCGGAGCCTCAGTTGGACCACCTCTCCTGGGGGGGGGGGGACAACGGCACTCACACCTCTCCCTGTAGCTGGCATCCCTGTCTGGGCACCCCGGAACCCTACCCCAGAGGGAGAGAAAGCAGGCTACGTGTACAAGGAACCGAGGTCAAAAGGGACAGAGGTCACCCCGCCCCATCCAGATGTGTGAAACCAGAGCCCCTGACCTCCAGACCCCGACCTCTGACCTCTGACCTCAGACACTGCCACGCCCCTACCAGACATGCACGGCCCTCGTGACGGGCCCAGTTCCGACCCACTGGGGACCAGATGTTTGCCTCTGGGGAGGGGGCACCCTGCCACTCCAGCAGCCAGACAAGAGCCTCCCTCTCTCCCCCACCCCCCTCCCCCTCTTGCCAGGAAGCCTGCCACCCCAGCTCTGCCCACTCCTCCCAGGAGAGTCGTCTGAGCCGGGACCCTGGGAGGCCCGGGCCCCAGACCTGGAGAGGCCTCCTTCCCGGAGCCCCCCGCGCCCACGGGGTCACCCAGCACGCAGGGGGCTCCAACCTGCCCTCGCTCACCTAAGCCTCGCGTACACCGTCTGGGGAGCCCCCTGGGCACAGCTCCCCCGGGGCTGGGCTGCGCCTTCCTGGGCCCCTTGGCCTCCGCTCGGATGCCTTCGGAGACGGTGCCCTCCCTCCCCACTGGCCCACCTCACTGGGAGTCCATCGCTCCCCCTTCACAGAGGGGGCTCCGAGAGGGGCGGCACCTCGTCCAAGACCACGCAGCACCCCAGCGGCGACGGCACGGTCAGAGCCGAGAGCGGGCGCACGCACACGGCCTCTTGCCCGGGCTGGGCTCCTGGGCATCGTGGGACAGGGTGAGTGGCCTCCTCCCCGGCGAAGGAGCCCGCATCCCAGAAGGCCGGGGCGGGCAGGGGGCAGCTCTCCCGGGGAGGGGCCTGTCCCCGTCTGTCCCTCTCTGGGAGGGCTGGGCTGGTGGCGGTCCCCCTCCGGTGCTCGGGGCCTCGTCCTGTCTCTCTCCACACCACCGGCCCGCCCCCCACGCCAGGCTGCCGGCCCTGCTGCTCCCGGCTCGGCCGACCTGCGCTCAGCCACCAGGCGCCTTAGCCCCTTGCAGGAGGCTGGGGCTCAGGAAGGTCCCCCCGGGGAGGCTGGCGTGCCCCACCAGGTACCCCACCCCTGCGGCATGACCACCCCGCCACGCCTCGGCGGCACTTCAGCCCACGACAGCAGGGGTGTGGCTGCAGGAGCCGGTATGGAACACACCGGCTGTCCCAGGAACCTGGAGACGATGATGGGGACAAGCCTGGGGGGAAGGGGGAGGGAGGGGGGAGGAGGGAGGGGAGTGTGAGAGGTTTCTACAGCCCAGCCCCCACCGCAGCTTCCAATTCGAGTTTGGGGGGGCCAGCATCTGGGCCGTGCACGTGAGGGGTTCGGAACACACTTCCGGGCCCTCCTGGCCGGTCTCCGTCATAGGCCGAGGGACTCCGACAAGCAAGCTCAGAGCGAGGGAGGGGAGTGGAAAGGGGAGGAGGGGATCTAGACCCACCGACTGCACGGGGAAACTGAGGCTTATGGAAGAGGAAGGGCGTCACGAGCCACGGCCAACACAGGTTCAGGGTACCACTGTTCCACGGCGAGGCGTGCTCAGTTCTAACCAGCTGGCTGCATTGGGCCCTTGACCTGTGTGAAATGCACCGCCGGTGGAATTCGCCAGAGGCTAGAGACCCACGTTAGGAAGATGTCCCGACAGCCCGGCAGGGCCAGGGTTCAAAGCTGATGTGCTATTCCCCTCCCGGCCCTGAGGCAGACAGACGCAGCAGCGGGCCCTGGGACCCCCTGCGCCCCGGTGGCTCGCGTGGCCGGAAACCTCCGAAGTGGGAATTGAGTCTCAGGCCTGCCTCCCTCCCAAGTCTGGGGTCCCCACTGGACAGGGACACCCAGCCTGGCCTTGAACTTGGGATCCTCCTACCCCTCTAGTGCTGGGATGGTAGGCTCAGCACTGAAGCTCCTCTGCACCCTGGTCATACTTTAACCGTTGCCGTGGGGAGAGGCCTGGGCCTCCTCCTCCCAGAGGCCCGGCTACCAGGAACAGCTCTCCTATCAGCAGGGTGGTGGGAGTTCTGAGCACTAGGATCTCCAGGACAGAAAGTTCTGGAAACGGGAGACCCTTGGGTGTCATGGGACGGAACTCCCCAGAAATGCTGGCCCAGGTGCGTTAGGGACCTGGCCGCCGGGCGTGGCTACTGGGCCACAGACCTGGGCACTTCCCCGCCGCCATTCTGCCACTGCCCACTGCTGGACCCGGCCCACCCCATCGAGAGCGGCTCCGCCACACCCCTGGTCCCCAGCTTGTTTGCCCCCGGGGCCGGAGAGCTCGCTGCCACGCCAGGAGTCCACCCTCAGGGACAAGGTGGTCCTGGGTGGGGGGGGTGGGGGGCCGGCTCGGGGGAGGGGCTGGGCGAGCTGCCTGATGAGACCGGGGAGCCGAGAGAGCACACCTGTCCCCACCCCCACCCCAGCAGCCAGCCTCGGGGGAGGCCCCCTGCCCCACACCGAGGAGGGAGGACAAACGGCCGTTTTGTCCTTGGCCCGCAGCGGCCGGCACCACACAATGACCCTTTCATGAGTCTGAGGGAGCCCCGGACTGGGGTTTCATCTGACAGGGGAGGGCGCCCGCCTCCCGTCCCCTTGGGAGGGGAGCTGAGCCCGGTCTGCGCTGGACGCGGGGCCGTGCAAAATGGAGGCTCTGCGGGGGCCCGGCGCGGTCCCTCCGTCCGCCAGGAGCCCAGGAGAGGTTAGTGCGCTGACCAGAGATGGTCTGGGGGACGCTCCGCCCAGGCCCTGGGCCGGCAGGTGCTCCGGGACTCAGAAACGGAGAGTTCCACCCTCCAGGCCGCGCGGCGGTCTGGGATCAATCCCAGTGGAGCCCTGGGGTCCCCAGGCATCCAAGGCAGGGTGGCCTCGGCCCACTTGCCCCTCGGGGCCCATGTGGCATGGGGGGGGGCGGGCGTGGGACTAAAGGGGCAGGAAGTGCCCCCGGAGGAGTCAGCAAAGTGTGTGAGTGAGGAGACAAGCAGGTGTCCCCTGGAACACAGCTCCCTTCTTTCACGGCTGCCCACCTGCCCTCGGCCAGCTCCCCACAGTGCCCGGGGGGGGGGGGGCCCCCTGAGCTCAGAGGCCCCTTCCAGCCCCCTTCCCTGGAGACAGGCGGCCGGGTTAGAAGCCCCGAGCCGCGAGGGCGCAGGGATCTGTCTGCCCCTTAGTAACCATGCGCCGGGGGCATCGCTTCCTTCCCCTGCAGTCCTCCTCCCTCTCCTTCCTTCAAACCCCACCCACGTACAGCCCCGAGGGAACACCAGAGTCCATCACTCCTTGCTGGACAAGCCCACCCTCCGGGCCTCTCCTTGCTCAAATACCTGACCACCATGTGTCTCCTGAGCAGACGCCGCGTAGTAGACACCTCAGGAGAGAAGAGGGTGGAGGGCAGGACCCGGGCAGGCAGGAAAGGCAAAGCTGGCCCGAGAGCCCAGATACGGCCGTCCAGTCGGGCTACCGAGGGGTCCCCTCCTCATTAGGCCTGAGGAGCTCAGGCTACTCGGGAGGCTGAGGTTGGGAAGATGATAGTTCAAGGTCAGCCTGAGCTAAAAGTTCACAAGACCCCCATCTCAACCAATAAAAAGCTGGGCACGGCAGAGGGGTCACCCTAGCCCCTTGGGAAGGGTAAACAGGAGGGCTGCCGTCATAAACAGGCTGCTAGGCTTCAATGTGAGGGTCTACTTGAAAAATAACGAAAGCCCACAAAGAAAGACCGGGGTCATGACCCAAGCGGTAGAGTTCCTGCCTAGAAACCTAGAGGCCCTGAGATCAAATCCCAGTGTAATCACCTCCCCCCCCCAAAAAAAGGGGGGGTCATCTTCCACAGGAGGAAGCAGCACAGAGCAGTGGGTCCCATCATGCACCTCTCCCCCCTTCCTGGGGTGGTGGGCCTGGCTGTGTTCTGTGGTTGGAGAGGCTCCGTGCGTCCCCTCTGGCCGCAGCCCTGCCGGGTCACCCTGTGAGCCATCACACCCCAGAGCTCCAACGACCACCAGACCGAGGCCCAGGGAGGCCTCCCCCACCCGGACAGACGCCACCTCCAGGCCGGGAGTGCCACACCGACCCCCGGGCTGCCATGCCAGGGCTGGGGCCTGATTCAGCGCCCAGCGCACGGAGGGTCACCCCACGGGGCTTCTGGGAGTGTGGTCAGCACCGCCGGCACGGCCACAGTGGGAGTCGGGAAGAGGCCTGGCCTCGGCAAGACAGTGGTGAGCACCCCGCCCCCCACGGCCAGGTGGTCGGTGAGTAACCGCCCTGTCACCCATGAGTCACTCGGCTCCCCAGAGCCGGCGGTCACCACGACAGGCCACACCGGAAGACCTGGGGAGGGGGGCTCGGCACAACCAACCACCACATCTGGGAGAGGGAGACCGAGACCAGAAGGGACCTGCCCAGGACAGCAGCCCAGCCTGGGCCTGGCTCTCAGCCCGGGCCGGGCCCCCACACCAGCTAACAAAGCACCACAACTTTCCTCGTGGCCTGTGGCCCTCACCTGCCCCCTTGGAGCCCTGCTGACCTCTACCGGCCCCGGGAGCTCCCCCTCTGACAACCCAGGCGCGCAGATGACGGGGCTGGCCGCAGCCGCCCGGCGGGGCTACGTTCAGTGACCGGCAGGGGCTCGGGGCCCTTCCAGGCCAGCACACCCGTCCAACTCGATCAGTGGCAGGGGCCCAGGCATGCATCTGGGATTCCCTGCGTGTGGACCGCAGCCCGGCACCAGGGGCTGGGAGTGCAGCCCGGATGAGAGGGGCAGGATCGACTGTCCACCAGCGCCTGCGATCGGAGCAATGGGATACCTTCTGGAGAGTTCTCTGCAACAGAGAACACAGCCTCCACCCAGGGCTCCTCCTAGCTGTGGCGTCCTCAGCAATCACAGGCTGCCCTCTGGGGCACATCGATGCCGCCGGGGAGGGGAGCTTAGGGACCCCCCCCCCCACCTCCTTCCACAGTTCTCGGAGCTCTTCGGCACTGAGCATCTGGGTCAGGGACTCGCAGACCAGGGCTTCTCACCTTACACGCTTTTCATTCCGCTCGTCCCGTGCCCACCTGGGCATCGGACACGGCAACCCGTCTCACACTCCCCAACAGGCCGAGTAGATCCTCCAGCCACCCGCGCCCTCCTCCTGCAGAGCTAAGCCCTGCTCGGGAAGGGCCCAGTCGGCACCTTCTCCCCTTGGGGCCAAAGACCAGGCTAGACTGGCGCTAGGTCGCAGCCGCTGAGGGCAGGGCAGGGACTGAGGCTGTCTTCCTATCACCCAAGATCATGCTGGCCCCAGCACGGGCCTAGGGATGCTTGAGAAGCCACTCCTTTAAAAAACAACAAAACAAAGCAAAACGACAGCCCAGGAAGCCGGTGGTACAGGTGGGGGTGGCACCTGCGTGGTAGACGGCTGGGAAAGCCTGCGGCCACCACCTGCCAGAGGGGCCCTCAGCGGACGGGCGGGCGGGCGGTGGGGCTCCTAACTCTTGCCTGAACCACCCCTCCCTGAGCCCAGCCCCCACCCCGCCCCCAGGACCCCAGCACCTCCCCGGGATCCCCAAACCTCAGCTCCAGCTCCAAAGACTTCCCCAGGTGAGGTTTAAGATTCAGATGCCAGGATTCTGGGGGCGGAGGCTCCCTGATACCGGGGCTCCCCCCTGCCACCCCGGCTTGGGCGCTCGGTGGGGAGATGGAGCACCAGAAGCGGGACCTTCCTGCCCGGCGCTTCCTCAGCCCCGGGGACCCCACGGGTCAGGCGGTGCCCGCCGGGCCCTGCGCCCTGCCCGGCCCGGGCGGCCTGCAGCCCCCACCCCGGGCGATGCCTCCGCAGCGGGCCCGAGCGCCTTCTGCCGGGACCTTGTAATTAAGTCCCACAGCCGGGAAGCCGCGGCCGCGCAGCATCTGGCCGCGGTTGCGAACTTTTGTTTCAAGATGCGCGACTATTTTTAGAAGGGGAGCAGCGGGTAGGATAGTAATTTCCTAGGGGCTGGAGGAGCCGTTGGCTGCGTCTTTATTAGAAGGGGGGGGGAGTGGTGGGGGGCTTGGCGATTTATCAGGCTGGCGGTCGCGGGGAAGGAGGGGCGCGCGGCCCCCGGGGCTCGGCTGCCCCCTCCGGCCGCTTCAGGCGACCCCGGACGTGGCCGGCGTGTTAAGGAGGGGGCGGGGGAGGGGAGGGGGAGAGGGAGAGGGAGAGGGAGAGGGAGAGGGAGGGAGCCGCCGGCTCTGAGGTTTAATCAGTAGCATCCAGCTTAGATTCCCCCCAAACGGCGGTTCCATAAATCAAACTCCTTTTTAAATCCGAGGCCAGCGCATATGCGTCCCATTAGGAATCCCGGGAAGCCACGGTTTCAAGGACGCGCCCCCTCGGCTCCCGGGCCCCGGGACCGGGCCCTGCCCGGAGCTTCCCGGAGCCGGGTGGGTGCTGCGCCCACCCCGGCGGCGCGCGCGCTCCCGGGCCTGGCTACCTGGGCGGGACCCCCCTCCTCCTCGCCCCCAGGTGAGGAGCCAGCGGGGCGGAGGGAGGCGCCTCCGCGACTCCGGGGCACAGCCCGACCCTGTCCTCCCTGTCTGAGGGGCGCAGCACGCACGTGAGGCCGGGCTGTGCGGTGGGGCCACGGGGCGCGCGCGACACATGCGTTAGGATGGGGAGCGGGCGGGTCCCCGGCTGGTCTAAGGGGCCCGGGGACCCCTCCCACACCGGCCCTGCTCCAACGCCAAAGCTGGGACTTCTCCCCTCCCCACCCCGCCGTCCCGCCCCGGGGCCACCTGGCCGGTTCCCCGCCCGCCCGCCCGCCCGGCTCCAGCCCGCCCGCGCCCGCGGCACTCACAGGTAGCTGCCGCTGGACAGGAGGAGAAAGATCTGCGGGCAATAGACGGAGAGGAGCGCGCTGCGCGCCCACGGCAGGCGCATGGTGGGGCCGGCGAGCCCACCCGCGGGGCTCCTGCGCCAGCGGAGGCCGGGGGCGCCGGGGCCCGTCCCGGTGCGGGGCGGCGACTCCGGGCACTAGGGGCCGGGGCTTGCGCGCCGGGGGCCCGCGCTCGCCCGCGTCCCGCCACCGGGGCCACGCATCGTGCTGGATCTGGGGTGGCGGCGGCGGCGGGTGCTAAGGCCGAGAGGCAGGGGCTGGGGTCCGAGGGGCGGGGGGGGAGGGTGAGGGGCGCCTGGGCGGTGGTCTGGGCCCCTCGGTCCGTCGGTCCGTCCGTCAGAACCGGCTCTGTCGCTAGCTGCGGCTCACGTCTCCAAGTCTCCCGAGGCCTGCAGCTGCCATTGGCCGGGCCGCCCCTACATCCGCCTCCTCGGCGGGCGGGTTTTTTTAAAGGGGAGGCTGACCAGAGGCGCGGCTGGAGCCGCCCCCAGGGGTTGCCCGAGTCGCCGCGGCGGGGATGTCCCGGTCCCTGCCTTGGGCGAGCCAGCTGCCCGAGCCGGGCTCCGGAGAGCCCCCTGCGGGGAGTCACCGCGCCCAGGCCCCTGCGTCCCGGAGGGGCTGGCCCGGCTTGGCGAACATGTGCTCCTGCGTGCGTGCACCGGCCGCAGCCGGGCAGCCCGCAAGGGCGCAGGTGTGTGCACGCACGGGGCACCGGGGCCGCACCTCCGTGGGCGAGCAGGGGCTGCCCAGCCCTGTGGTGCTGACCTGGCTGGGCGTCCACACGGGGGGGGGGGGGAGGTGTCTGGCCCCTCACATGGGGATCCCAGAGCCTTCCCTGCCCCCGGAGCCCGCTGGGGTGGGCGTGCAGTGGGGGGGGGGGGGTCCACCAGGACTGGCTCTTCTCAACAAACCGCCCACTAAGGATTTTTTTTTTAAACCTAGAAACACACATTTAAGGTCCTATCTCCTGTTGTCTGCCAAGCTTTGCCACCTCAAATGGCCACGGAGAGAGCCGGAGACCCCGTCCACCAAGCAGGGGATGGCGGGAAAGTGGCCAGCAGGGCCACTGGTCCCGAGGAGAGGGTGGCGAGGCTCCGTGGCCTGGCTCGGCACCTCTCCCCCCAGCACCCGGCAAGAATGCCACCTTCACCCGTTCCCCTTCCAGGCCCTGGAACCCCTTTGCTTCTTTCTCTCTCTTGGCCACAAAGGCAGGAGCTGGTCAGGTTGGTCCCCTGGGCCCAGACCAGCCAGACAGGCTGCTCCCTGTCCTGCTCTGGTCTCCTCCAGGACTCAAGCTTGAGAGCTGCTCCGTCTACAGAGGCCCCCGGTGCCTGTCTCCCCTAAGCCATCGTGCTCTGGAATTGCTCGAGGCACATCTCTCCGGGGACCGGGCCGGCTGCATTCTGGCTCCTGTGTGTACGTGCGCGGCGCCGGCTGTGGGGCATGGGTGCTTGGTGAGCTCCCAGGAGGGGTGGAAGGAGGCTCTCAGGTAGAGGCCAGGCGCTCAGCATGCAGGTGAGCTGGGGGGGGGGGGGAGGGGATACCGCCCCTGACACCCAGTGTCTCATTTGCAGTTAGAACTCGGCTGAGATGCAGAGACCCTGGGGTCCCCTGCCTGGAGGAGTCCCCGGGGGATCCCTGCCGCACCTTTGACCTCAGGGTGTTTATTGGGACAATTGCTCATCCCTGCCTGGGCCAAGGCCCCGGACCCAGGCCCCGGAAGCCCCGAGGGGGGGGCTGCTATCGCTCGGCTTTCTTCCATGGAGGGCACAGGGCTCACCCCAGGCACCTGCCAGGAGCCGAGGACGGAAGGGTGGGCTCGGGGAATCTGCAGGTCCCAGATCCGCAGACCTCCCCCATCCACGGGGCACCCACAGGACGCAAACTTTAGGTCCCCCCTGGACCCAGGTGCCCCTCTTACGCCTCTGGTACCACAGAGAGCTTGCAAGGTCCAGAGTGGGCCTCAGGTTTCCGTGGTGGTCATTCCCCGGGTCTGCGGGGACTCTCTTTGGGGGTGTTGGCTGGAGACAGGCCAGGGGAGGGAGGAAGTCCCTGGGGGCTCCTGGGCCGAGCCAGGGCCTCCTCTAGCGCCTCTTGCTCACCCCTTACAGAGGGAAGTGCGTGCCTGGGAGGCCAGCACGGAGGCCCCCCCCCCCCCCGCCATCTGTCCTCAACGCTGTTCACAAGGACCAGAGGCGCCATCCAGGGACAGGCAGGGGCGGGAGCCTCAGGAAAGGCCACACAGACCTCCTCGCCCTTGGGGCCAGCCGAGGAGCCCAGGCAAGGCGGGGTGGGGGCCCGGAGCTCAGGTCCCACTAGCCGAGGGGGGAGGGGCTGCTTTCTGAAGACCCCTCTGGCCGAACTGATGCTGGGGAGATGGATCAGCAGTGGAGGCCAGAGCCCGTCCAGGCCCAGCTCCGCCGGTGACTCGGCCTCTGGCCCGCTCACACTCCGTTTTCTAGTTCTTAAGCCCCAGAGAGCAAAACCACCCAACTCTAGGGTTACTCCAAGCCCACAGGTGGGGACACAGTGCTAGAGCCAGGTAGCAGAGCCAGGGCCTCACGAAGGTCCCCTGGGGGAGGGGGGCTGGAAGATCACCACTGCGGGCTGCAGAAGCCTGGAAACAGTGTCCTGCCCTGTCCACCCCGCCCCCACCCCCAGCGGGCTCAAGGCGGGCACCCCTCACCTCCATAAACAAACACCCAGGGACACAGCCTACCGGCAGCCCTACAACAAACAGAGCCACCAGCAGCCACAGACACACCCGTCCAGGCCTGCAAGGGCCGAGGAGGACCAGGCTTCTCGCCTGGCCTCTGAAGCCAGTGGCTTTGGTCCCCACCAGCTCTGGGCTTAGGGTCTCCACCTGTGAAATGGAGGAGGGTTCGAGAAGAGGGAGGGTGGAGAGGAATCTCAGGTGTGCTTTCGCCTCTCGCCTGGGTCTGGGACTCCCAGATCCCCGAGCTCGCCCTTCCTACAGCTCTGCTCCCGGCCTACGTTCCCTCCTTCCCCAAGGCCCGGGAAGGTCCGGCCCCTCGGCGGGCCAGGTCGCGCACAGTAGGAGTGCGGGGCGCCGCGGGGCACAGGTGCCCGCAGGTGCAAGGGGCGAGAGGCCCACGCCCAGCAGCGGGTACCCCCGTAGGTGAACATTGCCTCTGGGTCTCACCACCCCTCCACCCCCAATCGGGGAAGGCCGAGACAGATTCTGTCTAAAGGAGATCGCGGCTCAACAGGTAAGAACTCGGCTGGGTTCAGGAATGTGGAAATACGACTCGGAGCAGCTACCGCAGCGAGCAGCGAGCGCGGCGCGCCCGGAGCCCGCCCGCCCGCCCGCCGGGCTGCGCGAGGGGGAGCTGGGAGCGAGGGGGCCGGGCCCAGGGCCCCGGGCGGGCGGGGGCGCGGGCCCCGGACGGAGCCCGAGGCGGCCCGGCCGGCCCCGCGGCCCATCCTGAGCCAGCCCGACGAGTTGTCAAGGTAATTTCAACACGTCCGGGTGATGGATAGAGACGAAGGGCTGCGGCGAGGGTGCCCGGCCTACGCGCTCCCAGGGGGTGCGCGCCCCCCGCCCCGCCTGGCCCCGGCTGCAGCACGGCCCCCGCCCCTCCACCCCGGCGCGCCCTCCCGGGCGGCGGCGAGCGCTCGGGCCCGGGCTCGGCGCCCATCGCGGCCCGGGGGAGGGAAGGCGCGTCCCACCCCCGAGGCCTGGAGCCCCAGCGGGTGAAAGTACGCGCCGGGCGGGCACGCTCGCCGCTACCCGCGAGCCCGCGGCGCCCTGGGCTCGGCGCCCCTCCAGCCCGAGCGCCCCGCGCTCCGGGGGTCCGGCCGGGCTCGGGCGAGCGTCCGACCCGAAGGCCAGCGCCGGGGCCCCGGAGCCCCCCGAGCGCCCTACGCCCCTCGGATCGCAGGGACCCCGGGGAGGCGCCCGGGCTGCCGCCCGCCCTGCCCTCGGGGATACTCACCCCAGCTTCACGTAGAGGACGCCAAAGCAGAGAAACACGTAGAAAATCCACTTGCGGAAGTTTCTGTGCATGATCCAGGGAGGGGGGCTGCGCCATAGACAGCTGCGGCCGGAGGGGATGTGCGGACTGGGCGGGGGCCGGGCGGGGGGCCGGGGCGGGCGGGCGGGCGGCGCTCAGCCGGCGCTGCGGCTCCCGCGGGGGGCGACGACCTCGGCGCGCGGGGCCACCATGGTGAGCCCGGGGCGCCGCGAGCGCCCCGGGGTGGGGGGGAGGGGGGCAGTGACCCGGGCCGGGGGGCCGCGCGCTCGGAGCCCGGGGGAGAGCCGGTGGGGCCCCGCGAGCGCGGGACCGGGGTCCGCGGGACCCGGGGGCCGGGCGCGGCCGGCAGGCTGACGGGCGCCGCCTCCTCGGGCTCAGCCGCCGGGGGCCGCGCGCGCCTGCGAGGTGGCGGAGGCCAATGTGTCCGCACTTGTCGGCCTTCCCAGGTGACTCGCAGCCCGGGCAAGCGAGCCGCCAGCCAGCGAGCGAGAGAGAGAGCGAGCGGAGCGCGCCCCAGGTAGGAGGACCCGCCTCCCGCCCGCCCTCCGCGCCCGCCCGCCCGCCCGCCTCGCGCTCCCTCTCACTCGCTCCCCGGCGGGCGCACCCCTCCCTTTTCCCCTCCCTCCCCCGTGACACACACACACACACACACGCACCTAGCCCCGGCCCCCCTCCCCGGGCCAGCTCCCTTCCCTTCCCATCGCGCTCTCGGGACTGGGGCGGGAGGGAGGGCGGGGAGGGCCGGGAGGGGGAGGGGGCGGCGGGGACACCTGCGCTCCCCGGCACCCGCGCGTTCCGGCGGCCGCCCCGCGCCTCCCAGTGCCTAGTGGGCGAGGGCGAGGCCACGCGCCCCATCGCCCTTCCAAGTGCGCCCCTCCGCCCCCCCCATCGGCCCCTCTCCCCGCGTCCCGGGGGCCGCGCCCCTCCGCCCTGGTAGCCCTGCGCCCCCGCCGCGCGCGCACCCGCGGCCGCGGAGCTCTACCCACGCCCGACCCCGGGTCGGAGGGAGGCCGCGGGCCCGGCAGCCGGGCCTCCCTGGGGAGGGGCTCGGACGGCCTCGCTGCCAGCGCCAGGCTGCGGCTTCCCGGGCTCCGGGGCCCGGGGTCCTCGGCCCCTCGGTGGGCGCCCGGGGCTCGCGTCCGGCCCCGGCGGGTCCAGGGGCCCTGGGTCCCAGGCACCCTCAGGCCGGGCGCGCCCGGAGGGAGAGCAGGTGTGTGGAGAGGGGGCCCGGCCGCCCGGCGCCCGCCCAGCCCCGTCGGGGACCCCGAAGCCGCCGCCCCGCCCCTCGGTCCCGCGGGACCCCCGGCCCCTGATCCCCCCTTAATCCCGTCAAATCCTCTGAACCTTTGCCACGACCTCGGCCCCGGGATCCGAGGGGGCCGGCGGCGCGGCGGGTGGGAGGCCTGGGGAGGCGGTGGACGATTGCCCGCGGGGAGATGACGGTCGGGGAAACTGAGGCACCGAACCAGGCGGTAGCCGCCCCGCCCCAGCGCCCCCTGGTCCCAGGGCTCCGGGTGTCACTCCGGCGACTCCGGTGCTGGGAGCCGCAGTCGGTGGCGGGAGCGGCCCGCGCCCGCCCGCCCGCCCGCGCGGGAGCCGGGAGCTCGGCGGGCCGATGCTGCCACCCGGCGGGCGGACGTGGGGAGTCAGGGGCGCCGCCGCCAGGCCCGACCCGCCCGCCCCTCCCCGCAGGGCCCGGCAGCCGCTCTGCCCCATGGCCAGCCGGCTCCGGCTCGGCGGGGTCGGGGCACTTATTTGGCCGCGGAAGGGCTGGGATTTGGGGTGGGGGGCGCTCTCCCCCACGCCCAGCTCCGTGCACCCCACTTCTCAGCCCGGGCGGCTCCCCGAGGTCGAGGGAGGCTTGGATCCTCCGGAGGGGCGGCTCCTGGAGGGGAGGATGTTGGGGTTGCTGTGTGTGTGTGTGGGGGGGGGGTGACCCTGTGTGCCTCCCCGTGCCTCAGTTTCCCCAGGAGCGCGGGAGGCAGCGCGCTCGCGCAGGGCCAGCGGCTCCGCGTCCTGCTGCCCCCTGCTGGCCGCAGGTAGGAAGCGCCACTGCCGGGGGAAAGGTGGGGCCCAACCAGGTTCGAGCCCTGCTGGGCCCAGAGACCCCCAGGCTGGAGCGGGCCCACCCGGAAAGGTGGTGCACAGGCAGGCGCAGGGTGTGCTGTGCTGCTTCCCAGCAGGGCGGGGCTCCCCGGGCTGCCCCTCCCTCCACCATCCATGATGTAGCGTGGGCAAGATGGCTGCCAAGGCTCGGCCTGCACACCCCAGATGGCTAAGGGGGAGGTCTTCTGCTGGAAGACCCCCTCTCCCTACAGCTAAGGGTCGGCCTGAAGACCTGCCAACGCTGCTCGAGGGCAGAGCCTGGAAATCCCAGTCCCCGGAGGGCCTCTGTCACCTGCGGGTGGCGGGCCTCAGGCAAAGCGCCCATCTTCTCCAGCCTCGAAGCCATGAGGACCCCCCCCCCCCGCCCCCCAGCTCCCTGGGGCCTCATCCCTCTTCCCTGGCACCAGGGAGTCAGGACTCTGCTTCTCTCTGCCTCTTCAGGTTCCACCTTCTTGGACACACAGAATGCTTCCTGGAGGAGACAGCCAGCTAGAAGCGGCTCTGGGCGAGGATCCCCCCCCCCCCCCCCGAGGACGCAAGGCTGCTCCACGAGGGTGGAGTGAAGGGTAGCAGGAGAGGCAGGGCTCTGCATGCCCACCCAAGGGTCCTGGGTGTCCCAGGCTAGACGCTGCAAGTCCGATGCATGACGGACTCACCCCCAGGCCCAGGGGGGCGCCAAGGGTCTGCTGAGGGTGAAAAGTGGGGAAATGGCTGGATTAAGGATGAAGAGACATGGAGATGGATGGAGATGTAAATGGTGCATGGATGGATGGGTGAATGGATGAGTGGATGACTGGTGGGTGGGTGGGTGGATGGGTGGCAGAGGGATTTGTGGACGGATGGATAGATGACGGGAAGATGCTGGATGGATGGATGCGTTGTGGGAGGAGACAACAAGCTCTGGGCAGTTCACCCGGACATTCTCAGCTTCAAGCATTGAGAAACCCCTCAGTCTTGGGCAAGCAGGATAGTCTGTTACCCCAGAGGTAGCCTTGTAAAAGAAAAGAATCTGGACTTGCCCCGGGGCAAATGGCTCCTCTGGCCCCCGGGAAGATGCTCTAAGGAGCACCCACTGCGGCGTGAGGACACGGGGTGACGTGCCAGGCGTCGGAGTCAGAGTGTGGGGAACACAGCACGTGGGTCCCGTGGGTCAGTCCCATCCGGCCGCTTCTCTGCTCTTGGGCCCAGCGCGGCACGGACCCCCACGTCCTCCCATTCCTAGACCAGGCCCTGCCCTGGGCTGCAGAGGGGACAGACGGGCAGCACCTGTGCCTTGGGGGGGTGGAAGGAGAGGGAAGGAAGCAGGTTGCGGAGGAGCATTGGGGGAGACCCCGTCTCCCGCGTGTGTGTGCGCGCGCACGCTCTACATGAGCAAAGGCCCACCCACGCTTTCCCCATGGTGCTTGCGGGCCACTGTCCACCGAGATGGTGCGAATCCACTCACAAGCCTTGTGCGCATGCGCAGGCCGGCCCCGCCCCGTTCCCGCCGGACCTCTCCGCCCCTGACCTCGACTTCTAGGTCCTCACACCCAGCCGCGCTCTTCCCTCCTGCTAAGCGCTAAGTCCTTTCCGTGGCTTGGGCCGTGCCACGTCAGTTCCGGCCTCAGTTTCTGCCCCTGCTGCCCCTTCTAGCACCGTTCTCTCCCCTGGTTCTGCGTGGCTGCAGCTTCAGTGCCCCACCTCAGAGCGGGTTACCACCCCCCTTCCCTCCACATACAGGCCCTGACAGCCTCCAGCCTCCCCGAGCCGCGCCCCCTGGATGACGATATGCCATTGCTTGTTTGCTGTCCGTCCCTTGTCAGGGCGCCATTGTACTGGTGTCTTTATCTATCCCCAAGGCGTAATAGAGTCCAGCAAATACAAAGTGCTCATTTAGTTAGTGAATGACTGATGGACTGACAGACTGAAGAAATGAGCGAATCACTTTCCGGGGGAGCATTTGGCATGTGCGATCTTCAGTGTGACAGGCAGAGGCTGGACCCACCAGCTCTGAGCACTGAGCGTAAGCCCCGCCCACCCCATCTCATTCTTCCGCCTCCTGACTGGTAGGTGTGCGATTGGAGCCAGCTCCTGTCGGTACCAGAGCAGGACTCCCCCCCCACACCCTCCCGGGAGGTGGGCTGTGTCTCGTGGTGAAGGCTCACAGGGCAGGGGTAAGGTACCCACGTTCTCAGCTGAGAGCCCCACACAAAGGGGGTGGGGCAGGCGGTGGCAAGAAGGCACAAAGAAGATGCTGAGGGGACCGGGTGAACCCCAGGGGCAGTGAGGGAGACGAGGAGTCTAGGGGAGGCAGGAGATGGGTGGGTGGAAGTTCAAACGACCTTTGAGAAGGGGTGTCTTGGTCCCAGGACCAAGGGCATGATGGGTTGTGGTTTCCACGGTGATGTTATACACACACGACAGTTGATTGCCTTTGAGTTCATGAGGTGTGCCGGATCTGACCCTGTGAGCTCTTTAGGAGTGTTGGTACTGGGGCTTGAACTCAGGGCCTCTTGCTTGACCACTGTCCTTCAAGGCTGGTGCTCTCCTTGGAGCCACAGCTTCAGATCTCCGTCTCCTGAGTCGTAATTGTCAACTCGACGGGACTGAGAGATGTTTGAGTTGAGTGGCGCACACTGCTGCTGCGTGAGCTGAGAGGGCGTGTGCAGGGGTGATTGGCATGTGGAACAGCCACTGCGGGGAGAAAGACCCGCCCCGAACGTGGGCAGCGCCGCCCAACGGGCCGGGGGCTCAGATGGAATGGGAAGTGGGCGAGGAGGAGCCAGCACCATGGCGGAGGCCTCCCCCTTCCTTTCCAGTGCGTCCCTAGCTGCTGCCGCTCGTGGATGGCGGACCCGGCTGCTTCGGCCCCTGGATGGAGACCCGGCTGCGGCTCCCCGGGACCTGGGGCCCGCACGACCTCACCGCTCCCCACT